>NC_064848.1:73796105-74096105 GCF_024139225.1 Suncus etruscus | reverse complement strand
AGATCATCCAAAGCACTTCAGCAGCCTGAAATATAGCATATGTGCATTGGGATTCAGCTGAACTAGGCTGAGATCATTCGGACTTGGCTCTGTTCCACAGCTGGATCCAGAGCTGTGTTACACTTCCCTTAGGATCTTTGGACCAGCAGTTATCCAAAGAATGTTTTTCTCTGAATGAAAGAGGGAACTCAAGAAACCAAGCCCAACTGTGAATGCACATTTCAAGTCTTTATTTTTTTATCTTGGCACCTAAATTACTGTTAGTAGGCCAAAGTAATGGGTTAGCTAAATTCCAAGTCAAAGATTAAAAATACACACCCCATCAAGCATAAAATTATAGTACTACTACAAGAAAATTGAGACTTGGAACTAATTATTTAACAGGTACATGGTTCTAAATTATATTTTAGTACACATACATTATGCATTATATTATGAAAGAGTACATTGCAGAGCTGGAACAATAGTACACCGGGTCAGGGACTTGCCTTCCATAGAGCCAACTTGGGTTCCATCCCCAGCATCACATATAGTCCACGAGTCCACCAGGAATGATCCCTCAAGGTTGAACCAAGATAATCTTTGAGCAAAGCCAGGTGTGACCCATCCCTCCAAAAAGAGTACATTGCTACAGTTTTTGCTAATACATTCATAGTATAATGAAGAGTACCATTATCATCATATTTTCTGATATTAGGAAAAATAAAGTTAAATATAGTTTTACTACTTTATTTTCTTAAGCTGTTTCCCCTAGGTAAGTTGCTAGTATAATAAAATTTTATCATAATAAAATCATGAGTGGGTAACCTATAGATCTTGTAGTGACTTAAAGTTTTGCCCTTCCCATATACTTATAGATGCCTATAGTTCTCATTCTGGGAGATAATAGGAATAGGTTATTGGATACCTTATTCTATAGTGAAGATGATGAATTTTGAAACTGAAGAAAATACCAATGGGGGGAGGTAGAAGGGGAGACCCTGTAATAGCAAATTTAAGGTACATGATGGAGAGATAGATAAGCTAGGAAAATCACAGCTTGCTTTAGAAAACTGCAGGAAAGTATTAGGGAGACTTAAGAGGAAGATTGAATAGCTTGTACAATAGAATAGGAAATTGCATTTGCCAAAGACCATTTTCAAAACTCTACAAAAATGACTCTACCACCAAAAAGATGAAAATCTTCAGAAAGAAACTCTAGAGAGGAAGAAGACAAATGTGAGTCTCTTGGTATAAAAACAAAAATAAAATTTTAGCAAATATGACCACTATAAACAAATTAACGGAAAATATGTTTACCTGGAAAGATCAGTTCACCTTATTGTAACCAGATGGCAATCCAACTTGTAATCTTTGGCTAGAAAGAGATCATATCAGCCTCTCTCACAACAGTACCTTCATCCTTGATCATAATAGTAAGCTTACTTTATTTTGACCACTATTTTCAAAAAAGGGAGTTTTCGTTTGCCTAAAATTATAGAATCTTGGAGTGTCCATTTATTGAGTTTTGGCCTGAGGCATCACTCATAATCTGTTTTAAAATATTCAAATATGTTACTATGTCTGCTCTCTTTAAAATTTAAAGCTGGGGGCCGGGCGGTGGCGCAAGAGGTAAGGTGCCTGCCTTGCCTGCGCTAGCCTTGGACGGACCACAGTTCGATCCTCCGGCGTCCCATATGGTCCCCCAAGCCAGGAGCAACTTCTGAGCGCATAGCCAGGAGTAACCCCTGAGCGTTACCGGGTGTGGCCCAAAAACCAAAAAAAAAAAAAAAAAAAAAAATTTAAAGCTGATGAAAAAACTTGCAAAAACAAAAAGGTATCATTTCAAATACAAAGTTATTAATTTCATGCTGTTTCATCCTAATCAGTCTCAATCCTACCAACATTTTAATGGATGAAATGTTTTCCAATTCAGTTTTTGGTAGAGTTCCATGTGATCATAAGCTGCTTTTTTTCTGAGACTTCTGAAACTTGTTCTCCTCTCTCTCTCTCTCTCTCTCTCTCTCTCTCTCTCTCTCTCTCTCTCTCTCTCTCTCTCTCTCTCTCTCTCTCTCTCTCTCTCTCTCTCTCTCTTTCTCTCTCTCTCTCTCTCCCTCCTTCCCTCCCTCCCCCCCCATCTCTCTCTCTCTCTGCCTACAGTGATAAAACCATCTTGTTGGAGGAGTGCAATCAGTTTTGTTTTGCTTTTTTTTTTTTTTTTTTGTATCTCAAAAGATAGTATGCATCACTTAAAGCACAGAGAGATGGCATGGAAGACAAATATGTTAACAAAAGCTCATCCATTGCATATTAAGTATATCCAAATACATTTTTGAGTCAGCTATCTTAAGTCATGCAAATTGTTCAGTCCTTTGATCAAGGTAGAAATTTTGTCAAAGTGTATGAAGAGACTCCAGTTTGCTTTATAGAGAACATGAATTTAACTTTTCCTATGAAGAGCATTATAGAAGTGCCATCCTAAATCAAACAGATATTCACATATTTAATTATCCTTTGATAGTATTAGTATCCTGTGGTTATTGAACAGAGATCCTATGGAGAATAATGAGTTGCCAGGTAATATTTCCAATGACATTTAAACTGCAGTCAAAATAAGAATCAATTTGCATATAAAATCTCCCAAAGATATCTGCTAAATATTTTGTGATCTAATAAGAGACAGAAAATAATGATTTATACTGATTTATTTAATTAAATAATATGGACAGCATTTGTTAAGATCACATTAAATAGCAAAAAATTTAGAATTGCCATTTTTATATTCCAACAAGAAAAGAACAAAGAATTTTTTCGTTGTATATTAATAATTAATTGCTAACCCAGTGCTTAGTAAATGACTAGATGGAAATAATATTAAATGCCATATTCTGAATTTTAGGACTGTCTTTTATGCAATAGTAGCGATTTTTAAATCAATTTTAAAATGGAAAAAAAATGTGTTGACCTCAAGTTAATATATACAAATAATAAGACCAAATGGTGTCCTCTCAAATAATTGTTTAGACTCAATTGCTTGAGATCTTATGCTATGAGACTTTGAGTAAAACACACAAATAACTATGTGGATGGAATTGGTAGAGCATTTTTGGGAGCTCAATTTGAATCAGAAAACAATCAAGAAAAAGGAAACAGATCAATTTAGAGGAGCAGATTCTGTGGGATCCATATCTATCTAAAAGATCTATAGATCTAATCTATAGCTTTATCATAAACACATTAAGAATAGTACTATCGGGGGCCGGGCGGTGGCGCTGGAGGTAAGGTGCCTGCCTTGCCTGCGCTAGCCTAGGACGGACCGCGGTTCGATCCCCCGGCGTCCCATATGGCCCCCCAAGAAGCCAGGAGCAACTTCTGAGCGCATAGCCAGGAGTAACCCCTGAGCGTCACAAGGTGTGGCCCAAAAACCAAAAAAAAAAAAAAAAGAATAGTACTATCTGTTCCTGAAGACAGAAAATGGTATATTTGAAATGCTTGACATGTAAAAGTCACTTAAGCAAAAGCTCTTAAAAATGAGAAACTTTTCATTCCTGTATACCTTTTGAAAGTTTTTGCTTAGTACCTCTTTTGAAGATAGAAAGACAATTTTTCATGAGTAAAATGTGAGGTATGTATTGCCCAAGGCAAATGTCTTTAGAAAATTCTAATTTTTGTTTTGGATACAGTTATGAAACTCATGCTACACACTAAGCACTCAAAAAAGCTTTTAAAATTGTCACAGTGCATGATGGGCCAAGTCTTATTTCATAACTCATTTGGTTAAACACTAAATTGTAATGATTATTAGAGAGAAAGAGAGAGAATGAGAGAGGAGAGAGTTTCCTATTGGCCTCTCTGAGTACTACTTAAAATCCTGGCAGTATGTGATTTACAAGAGGAATCAGGAAATCCAAATATTCAGTTTATACTTTTAGTAGAAGTTGGAAAGGCCAAATATTTATCACAACTGATAACTAACTACTCCTTCAACAATTAGAATGATGGCACTAAAATGTTCCTCTTTATAGCTGAAAAGTGAATGACTATTTCTAATTTATAGACAGGTAATAATCCAGTTAGATGTGGGTTTCCTTGGTATAGATGATCATATGTTGCAAAAGAGAAGACATTTTCTTTAAAGTTTCTCACACAGCTCGTTCATCAAGACTATCTTCTTCCAAAAACATGTATCTCCTTGTTTATCTCTCTCTTTTGTTTCCACTTTGGAGAAGTCTGGATCCTTTCTTGAACACAAGCTTCCTTCTTTCTCCCTGCTCACATCTTTCTAAATACCGTATTTTCTTTTTTTTTTTTAATGCATAATTTTTTTTATTTAAACACCTTGATTACATAATGATTGTGTTTGGGTTTCAGTCATAAAAGGAACACCACCCATCACCAGTGCAACATTCCCATCACCCAAGTCCCAAATCTCCCTCCTCCCCACCCAACCCCCGCCTGTACCCTAAACAGGCTCTCCATTTCCCTTATACATTCTCAATATTAGGACAGTTCAAAATGTAGTTATTTCTCTAACTTAACTCATCACTCTTTGTGGTGAGCTTCCTGAGGTGAGCTGGAACTTCCAGCTCTTTTCTCTTTTGTGTCTGAAAATTATTATTACAAGGATGTCTTTCATTTTTCTTAAAACCCATAGATGAGTGAGACCATTCTGCGTTTTTCTCTCTCTCTCTCTGACTTATTTCACTCAGCATAATAGATTCCATGTACATCCATGTATAGGAAAATTTCATGACTTCATCTCTCCTGACAGCTGCATAATATTCCATTGTGTATATGTACCACAGTTTCTTTAGCCATTCGTCTGTTGAAGGGCATCTTGGTTGTTTCCAGAGTCTTGCTATGGTAAGTAGAGCTGCAATGAATATAGGTGTAAGGAAGGGGTTTTTGTATTGTATTTTTGTGTTCCTAGGGTATATTCCTAGGAGTGGTATAGCTGGATCGTATGGGAGCTCGATTTCCAGTTTTTGGAGGAATCTCCATATCGCTTTCCATAAAGGTTGAACTAGACAGCATTCCCACCAGCAGTAAATACCGTATTTTCTAAAGAAAAGTCAACTGAAAATAAGTCCTCTTATACGCAGAATATATCCTGAAAAACATCTCAATATGCCGCTAAACAAAAATCACCTGGATATTGCCACGAAACAAATTTTCCAACACGATCTTGCACCTATCACTACAAGGCTGCTCGGATGCCTCTCTAACTCAGCCAATCCAAGCAGAATTTTTATGCATGCAAATTAGACAATGTTCTGGACCAGAATCTACACTGTAAAAAGCCTGCTCAGATTGGCCAGAGTCAGAGAGGAAGTCTATTACAGTATAACCTTTGAACCTTTGCTTGTTGTGATTGGCTCACTGTGGTACATACAGTTGCAGCACAAGAATGTTCTGTTTTCTACAGTGAATATAGGCCTAAACCTATGTTTTAACTGCAAAATTAGGGGGTCGTCTTATACGCCCAGTCGTCTTATACGCCGGCAAATATGGTAAATCTCAATAGAAAATGATCTTGCTTCACCAAAATAAAAAAACTAACACAGCCCAAACCTAAACATCTGAAATTGATAGGATCGCTTCATTTTTTTATTTCTTCTCTTCATTCCATTTGTTTACTTTCTCCTTGATCCTCAGGTTGCTCAAAATTCCTTTCCTAAGATCCTACGTAGTCACTTCGACAGCTCCAAATTCTTTTATAACACAAAATAAATTTTCTTTTTCTCCTCCTCCCACCAAATTTTCAGCAAGATATTAAGTTTACAACAATCAGAGCAAAATAATTTATACTATATGTGTGATGGATAGTTCCATAACCATGAGAGTTATTTGCATTTCTAAAATAAGATGCTTACTGCCCAAACTAATGCCTCATTAGTAGAACACAGGATAATGTTACAAGGTATAAAGTCAACATGGGTTTTGTCTTTTTAATTGGAGGAAATAAGAAAAAGAGTAATTAGGCTTCAGATATATGATCCCACAGAGTCTGCTCCTCTAATATGATCTGGCTTTTTTTTTTACTTGATTCTTTCCTTATTCAAATTAAGTTCCCACAACTTCTCTACCAACTCCTTCCCCATAGTTATTTGTATGTTTTACTCAAAGTCTCATAGTACAGGATCTCAAGTAATAGAGTCTAAATAATTATTTGAGAGGATACATTTGGTCTTATTATTAGTATATATTAACTTGAGGTGAACACTTTTTTTTATTTTAAAATGGATTTGCAAAATCATTACTATTGCATAAAGGACAGAGCTCAGATAGGGAATGTGGCATTTAATTTTATTGCCATCTAGAAACAAAGGTAAATTTATAAAAAGTTGAAATCTGTCAGCATATAAGCAAATTAAAACAAAACGAAAAAGGATTTTTTCAAACTATTAGAAATATGTGAGTGAGTAGATAGCACATAAGAAGCCTCCCAATGTCCAGGGAGCTTGAAAGTGTTCAGAGTCCACAAACTACCATGGAGACAGTTGCCAGAAGCTTGTCACCACAGTCTTCTTACAAAAGAGGAAGTTTGAGCTGCAGGCTGTGCTGAGAATAGATGCCTAGATTCAGACTCTGCACCAACTCTCATTGCAGACCTGCTGAATGTCTCAGTTTTTAATCCAGAATTGGTCCCAGGCAACACAGCTGTGCACAAATACACATTTTAAATGGCGGTATTTGGATTTCATTTTGTTTATTTGACATTCCAACACAGGTATTGAGATCAGTAGTTATTTCAAATCAAGTAATAAAAAAATTCTTCATCTTCCCTGGGCTGGGCAATTTTGAAATTCAGCACCTCATTCTACCATCTATGCAGCTGCAGTGAACTTAGAATTTCAGATCCCAGCTGCCACCCACTACTTGATGGCTTTATACAAATAATTCAACTTTTCTTAAATTCAATTTCCTATCCCACAGAATGGGAATGGGAATACTAACCTGATCATGCTTTTGTGACTTGACAGTTATGTTGTTTCTCATGTGGATTATTATGACAGCCTCAAAGCTGGTATATCATCTACCTATAACATCTCATCTATTATCAACAGAGCAGCTAGTAAGATCCTGTTTAAAACTTCACTCCTTCTGCTTCAAACCACTTCCTCAGTGCTTCTCATTCCTTTTAGAATTGAAGTCAGCATTATGAATTGGCTTATATCATCTTCTCACTGATCATTTTCTCTCTGACTTACATACCTGCCACCACTTTGATCATTTGGGAACAAACTCTCACTAGTCTTCAACCATACCAGAAACACCTCTCTCTACACTACAGTCTCATACTTCTCAAAGACCTTTGCAATTGCTCTTTGCTCTGCTTGAAAACTCTTGTCTTGAGCATTCAAGTGACTCCCCTCTCCCACTTTCAGCTCTTTATTTATCATCTTAGAAAGGTTTTCCCTGGCTCCCCTCTCAAAAATGGCAATCTCCTCTCCTCTTACTACTTTATTCTGTGCTGCTTATCTTATTCATGTCAGCATCAACTAACATATAATAGATTAATTGACTCATATTTTTTTGTTATCTGTCTCTGCGACTAGAACATAACCTAAATATTCTCATTTAATTCACTTATTCACTGTGATTTTGGAGGAAGAAAATTCGACTTCTCTTAAGCTTATGTATGTAATGCCTGGCATACTCAAGATTAGAAAAGAGAATGTAGCAGCAAAGGACAAGGAAATTGGAGTCTTATCAAAAAGTCCAACAAAAGAAATTGCAGGACTTTTTCTCTCTCTCTCTTTTTTTTAACCATTTATTCAGTATTTGCCGACTGACACTAATGTCTTCTCATGTCCTGAATCTACCTGGCACCATGGATCATCCTCCTTCTTATAATGACCAACTAAGTCAGGGACTTGTGAGAAGTGTAACAAATAAACGTGCAGCAACCTTAGTGTAAGAGTAAACATCAGACACATCTGTTCTTCATCCCCAGTTACTTTCTTAGTACTTTGATTTGGACATTTATGTAATACCAAATATGAAAGTAGTCACTCTTTGATTCGGGTCCTTATCTGGAATATTCTACTTCTCCATGCACATTCACACACACAAACTCACCCCCTTACTTCACAACTCATCTAATCTGGACCAATGCACCACAGAATCAAGCACTTTTCTTATTCAGATCTCCATAGTGGGGTCCTCTCAAGAAGGGAGAATTTCAAGTTGGCTAGATTAGTTTATTTCCATGCTTACAACTCTCTGGCGCCTCCTTTTCATTTAGCTGTTCACTCCAGTGTTTTTCACTATTCCCATTCAGTCTCTCTGGTGCCCCGGTCTTGCAAGAGCTAATTTGAATGTCAGGTAAGTTTTATCCTGCTCTGCCTTGAAAGGTGTGGTCTGAGTAAAACAGCATTCCATTTGCAACAGTCTTGGGGGAGGGGGGTCATTAGCTTCTTTTCATCCCAAGGACTTAAAGAAGGATGGGAACTTTAACTCAAGAATCAAAACAAATCTCCAGAGCTAAATGCTAACGTATTTGCATAACAATCTAGCTGATTCACACAGCAGGGCAAGGTCACGTGAAATCAATTGCCAAGGGCACGCGTGGTTCAGAGCAATGGTATTGGAATTCAGACGTGCTGATCCCTCATGCTTGTTGGGTCTCATAGGTGGGCTTTCCCCCTCTCCTAAATCTTAGTAAGACTAATAAATTATTTAAATGTAGTGTCCGTGGGAACCCACTGACAGTCCTTTAATTTTCTTTTCCTTTTGATTCTTGATCATTCAGACCACGGAGAATAAAAAGTAAATCCTAACCTACTTGACCTCATTGTATTTACCATATAAATAAAATAATTTACTAGAAACAGTAGTCTGAAGGGCTCTTGATCTAACTAGGAAACACCTATGAAACTCTCAAAGTCTTCTCTCCAGTTACCCCCATCCTTCTATTTTCTTGTTCAGACAATTGCTTCAAATGTAGTCTTTTATTTGAACACTAATACTAATAATAACAATAATAACAACAACAACAACAACAACAACAACAATAGGGGATGATTTAATATCCGAAAAGGCCCTGTGGCCAGAGAAGGAAGCTGAGATTTAAAGTCTGATGGATTCTGGCTAGAATCCCCTTGCCTAGAAAGAAGCCCCCTTTAAAGCGACACGCCCAAGAGAAGCTGTCAAAAATCCCAGCGGCTTTCCCCCCCCTCGCCGCATGCACCACTGGATTCGGTTCCTCCGACGCAACTCGGAAGACGAATTGTGCCTGGTTCCGCCGGCGTCCTCGCCCTCTTCGGAGGAGAGGAATTGTGCCAACTCCGACGCCTAAGAGGACTTGGAGGGGCGCGGGAAGTACCACCCGGGAGCCTCCATCATCAGTGGGCGTTTAGCGCAGCCAAGCGACGGGCTGGCGCCAGGGCTCAGCAACAGGGAGGCGCCGGCTAAGGCGGGGAGAACTTTGCGCTCCGAGCAGAACCACCCTTTGCTGGCCAGTCGCATCGCCCCTCCAAGGAAGCCGGCGGCGGCGACTGGGAGAGGCAAGAGGACGAAAGGAAGAAGCAAGAGGGGAAGTAGCGGGGGGACTAAAGCAAATTGCAGCCAGCACTGGGGGAAAGCCTCTGAGAGCTTGGCCCACGGAGGAGCGGAGAGCTTTGGGCTTCTTTTGCGCTCGCAGGGCGTGAATCTCTTCTTCTCTCAGCAAGACCCCCAAGGAAAGAAAGAAGTGGGGCTCGCCTGGGAGGCAAAGGAGAAGACTCCATCCAAGTGAGCGCATCGCCTGCCTCTCCGAGCTCCGGCTGGTTTCTCTCCGCCCAGCCTCCTCCGCGGGACCCGACGCAGCGCAGTGCCCGAGCCGCCCTGCAGATGGGGTGGGCAGGGAACGGGCGCCTAGGACGCGGGTGACAGGCGCCGGCCCGCCCGCCTGCCGGGCTCAGTGCGGGGGGACCGGGCGGGCAGAGGATGTGAAGCACCGGGACAGTGAGTGAGAGCGGGCTCTGAGATCGCCGAGGGAGCGCAAGGGTTCCAAGTTGGATGGCCCGCAGCCGGCTCCAGCTCCAGCTCCCGGGACCGCTCCCCCGCGTCTAGCGGAGCTCCGCGCGGGACCTGGGGGGCGGAGACCTTAGGCTGCGGCTGCAGGCGGACCAGCCGGGCGGGCGCAGGAGGGGGCGCGCTTTCTCCCTGCGGGTCTCAGTAATGAGGAGACTGAGTTTGTGGTGGCTGCTGAGCAGGGTCTGTCTGCTGCTGCCGCCGCCGCCCTGCGCCCTGGTGCTGGCCGGAGTGCCCGGCTCCTCCTCGCACCCGCAGCCCGGCCAGATCCTCAAGCGCATCGGGCACGCGGTGAGGGTGGGCGCGGTGCACTTGCAGCCCTGGACCACGGCCCCCAGCCCCGCCAACCGCTCTCCGGACGGCAGCCGGGCTGGCGTGCAGCGAGATGAACCCGACCCGGGATCTTGGCGGCCCCCGGTGCCCTCTCCGGGCGCACGCTGGTTGGGAAGCGCCCTCCACGGCAGCAGGGGCCCTCCAGGCGTCCGGAAAGCTGGGGAGGGCGCCGCGGCAGAGACCCTGTGGCCACGGGACGCCCTCCTGTTCGCTGTGGACAACCTGAACCGCGTGGAGGGGCTGCTGCCCTACAACCTGTCTTTGGAAGTCGTGATGGCCATCGAGGCGGGCCTGGGCGACCTGCCGCTCCTGCCCTTTTCCTCGCCTAGCTCGCAGTGGAGCAGTGACCCTTTCTCCTTTCTGCAAAGCTTGTGCCACACCGTCGTGGTGCAAGGGGTCTCGGCCCTCCTCGCCTTCCCCCAGAGTCAGGGCGAGATGATGGAGCTCGACTTGGTCAGCTCCGTCCTGCATATCCCAGTCATCAGCATCGTGCGCCACGAGTTTCCGCGCGAGAGTCAGGTAAGTGAAGTCTGGAGCGTGCAGTGGAGACGGGACGCCTGGGGAGGTGGGAGGGTAGTCCTTAGCCAGAGAGGAAGATACTGGGGGCACGTCCGGAGGGACTCAGGGCGTTCTAACTTTCATAAGAGTCATAGATAGAAAAGATAGTCATAGATAGATAGATAGATAGATAGATAGATAGATAGATAGATAGATAGATAGATAGATAGATAGATAGATAGATAGATAGATAGATAGATAGATAGATAGATAGATAGATAGGTAGATAGAAAGACCCCAGTAAAAGTCAAATATGTCAAGATATAAAAATGGCAAATAACTGATGGAAGAATGAAAAGGAACAGGCAGAATAAGTGAGGGGGGTTTGCTTTGTGTCCGGCGGGCTCTGGGAAATCTAGTAGATTTCTGACGTCCAAGTTCAGTGTCTTGGGGAGCTCTCTAGGTTCTGAAGACTAATATAGGAAATGAGGGAGACGAATCTCTGGCTTCCCTGGAGTCCTTTCCCTTGAGTTACTCGGAGCCTGTGGCGCAAGAGAGCTACATCTGCTCTCTGACTTTAGCTGTGCCTGAGCCTTAGTATAAGAAAACACTTCCCTCTGTCTGCTTTTGAGTGATTAAGACATTTGCAGCGTGCACAGAAGTAATATATAAAGAAAAGTGGTTATTTAGACTTGGGTAGTGGAATGCATTAGAAAGCTTATTTAGTAGCATAAAAATGGATGGGGGAGGGGAATTCACTGAAGATAGTTTCTTTATCCACACCTGCTTTTTTTTATGTAATATGGGTTTAGAGACTAGCTACATGTAGCTGCTAGGTTCTGTTTCAATTATTTACAACTAGAGAAATTAAAAATCAGTTTCCTGTGGGTTAAAAAAAATGCATCTACTTTCCAAAAAGTTATCTATGAACTTGTGTGCTAACAATAATGATAGTACCTAAGAAAAAGGCAGAGTTATTTTAGTGATAGATAGGATTTTTCTGTATGTTGTGCATTATTTTTTTCATCAAAATATTAAACGTCATCAAGCCTTGCACAAAGTATTTCGAAACTAGAGCATTATTGGTATTGATTGGCCCTATTTGGTTTGGTTTGGCTTGGTTTGGAGGGCACACTCTGTGGTGCTTAAGGGTTACTCCTGACTGCACTCAAGAATCATATCTGACAGGCTTAGGGGACCAGATCATATGCTGAGGATCCAATCTGAGTCGACCACGTGTAAGGCAAATATCCTACCCGCTGTACTATCACTATACCCTCACCCATTTTATAGATTGAAAAACTAAGAAAAATCTCAGAACTTGATCAGCATTGGTCAATGTACAAATAAAAAATCCAGACATTAGGGAATATCTATTTGTGTCATTTTATTCTGTCCCTTTAGCTGGAAAAATATTTCTAATCAAGTGGATGAAGAAAGATTAGAAATATATATATATATATATATATGTATATGTATATAACCTAAAAAGACTAAAGGTAAATGCAATTGAAATGTTTGCTAGAACCTATGAACAGAATATCAGGAGAATCCTTAAGATTTCTTATTCTAGGAAAAATGACTTATGTTTCTAGTTAGAAAGGGAGAACCCATGCTACTTTCAGCAGCCATCTATAAGATTTCTATTCAATGTTGAACTCTGGAAATTTGATCTGCAGAGTGCAGGCTAATTAACTTTTATCTGAAATATTCCCATCACCTGAATCTGAATGACTGTAGGTAGCAGATGGGAAAGCATGAAAAATACAGGTGTATGATGATGCCAATGACCAGAGTGTTTTCAAAATGAAATTGCACTCACAGGATGCACCATTATAAATATGTATGAAGAATCAGATCTAACAAGATGCAAGAGTCAGCATCACTTGCTTCTCATCATTGCTTCTTTATTACCTAATACTTCATAAGGTGCCAATAGTGTTCACAATCTCCAGACTCCTTTCCATTTGTAGATTGGTTGGCAAGAGTCTTAAATAGCAAGAATTCTACCATCCCCAAATTAGTGTTCCTTAGTTAAAAGGGAAATTGTCTGTTTCATGATAAATTTGTATAACACAAAGTGTATGATATCAAGGAACTAGTAATAGCATAATCATACAGAATCATACAGAATTAGTAGATTTTTTTAAGGCCTTAGGAGCCCTAAGCACATAACGTCTTAACCAAGGACAACATTTACAAGCTCATAATAAAATAAGTACTCTGCCAAGCACATTTATTTCTGTAGTTTTATTCAGAAATGTATTTTAAATCATTGTTGTCATTGTTACTTTTGTAGCACATATCTTGAAAGGAAGATATTATATTAAGCCAAATCTAATTTGCCCAACTGAGAACATTTTCTTTCATTTCCATTTGTATTTCAAATTCAGACATTTCAAACTTGTCTTACTTTTAGTTATGTTATCGAAATATTATGTCTAATTCCCATAGTTAAGAATGTACAACTCAAAGCCAAGTCATAGCATTCATATCTTCTTTTCTGGAAAGATCTTGTTTTAATACACTAATATAATTTTTTAGCCAACTTTTAAAATGTCAAAGTAATTTCACACATTAAATAAAGCTGCTTTAATTTTAGCCACTGTACTCCCTGGATTCCACTGCCCAATGACCTAATTTATTGAATGTGCCAGCAGTACCAATAGAACCATTCTTTCACTTGCTTTGAGCTGCTGATTTCTTTCATATAAAAACTATAATTAATTAACAAGGATCTGACAAGATCTTGCCACAACTCCTTAATAGAAATAGATACTAATAAAATAATCAAACCTCTAAGAAAAGAAAGCATTGTAGGTTTAATTCTATCTATCAAATATTTAAAACAACCATGGAAGATCATCAGTTGAAAGAAATCAATTACTTTCATGGAAGGAACATTCTTAAAAGTAGCATAGTCAAATGTCTCTCTTTGGAACCATGTGAAATAGATACTAATAAAATAATCAAACCTCTAAGTAAAGAAAGCATTCTAGGTTTAATTCTATCGGTTATTTAAAACAATCATGGAAGATCATCAGTTGGAAGAACCCAATTATTTTCATGGAAGGAACATTCTTAAAAGTAGCATAGTCAAATGTCTCCCTTTGGAACCATGTGTATTAACACTATAATAAAAAGTTTAGTAGAATATTTTACATAGGGTCAAGTTACATTTCCATCCTACCAAAAGTAAAATCTAAATCAATACATTTAGATGATAATTTCAAAGTTCTAGACTCCTATAGTCTTCTAATATTATGCTTCAAATGTATCTTTTTAAGTTTGCTTTATTACATTTAGTTCTTACAGTTTTTTTCTCTGCCTTCCTTAAACTACATTTTTAAGGGGCTTTGTATATTTTTTCCAATGTAAACTCCTTAAAATGTATGGTAATAATTTTCGAAGACAATATAGAGAAGGACCAAGAGGACTGGTCCATGGTAGGAAGCTTGCCATAAAGAGTGGGGCAATTGCAGTTAAGGGAGAGAAGGGACCACTTTAACACTGATAGTTGGAAATGATCACTCCAGCCAAGAATTGGGTATTGAAAGAAGATAAAGTGATATGCATATGCATGATACCCCTTCAGTAAGAAAATGCAAACCAGGGAGAGAGAGAGAGAGAGAGACAGAGACAGAGACAGAGACAGAGAGACAGAGAGACAGAGAGAGACAGAGAGAGACAGAGAGAGAGACAGAGAAACAGAGAGAGACAGAGAGACAGAGAGAGACAGAGAGACAGAGAGAGAAGAAAGAAAAGAGGCAGTCAGGAGCAGTCAGCGAGGAGAGCAGGTGTAAGTATGACAGAACAACTGGGGTCATTGGTAGTGAGACCCTAGTGAAGGTGTTGAACATGGTATGACTGAAACTTTGAACAGATTTGTAACTGTGTATGTCACAGTGGTTCAGTTAAAGAATTTATTTAAATATATTCATGTGGGACCAGAGAGATAGCTGGAGGTAGTGCATTTGCCTTGCATGCAGAAGGATGGTGGTTCGAATCCCAGCATCTCATATGGTCCCCCGAGCCTGCCAGGAGTAATTTCTGAGCATAGAGCCAGGAGTAATCCCTGTGTGTAGCTGGATGTGACCCAAAAACCAAAATAAATAAATATATATATTCATGTAAAATATATATAAGTATATGTGAATATATAAATATATATGTATATATTTAAATATACCTTATTTGATATATTATTTATTATTTAAATATATAATGAGGTAGTAGCAAGTAGTAACAAGTGTATATTTTTGTAAAGGGCTTATTTTTGTAGGGGCATATTTTGTATCAGGACTAGAGAGATTGTACAAAGGGTAAGACATGAAGGTAGCTGGCACTGGTTTGAACCCCAACACCACAAATCGTTATTTCCCAAGCACCACCAGCAGTCATTTCTAAATCTAGAACCAACAGAAAGACCTGAGTAAGGTTGGGTGTAATCCAAAACCAAAAAAGAATTTTTTTTTAATAAAGAAAGGTAGATCTCATGCAGATACTACATTGGTTCTTATTAAAATTCCACATTAGTTACACTGGGCAAAGTTGATGAAGTAAGATATTTTACTTAGACTCAAAACCATACAATTAAATTGCTTCTATTTTAACTCTTGAAATGTTGAATGTATCAATCATGATTTGCCTGACTCATGAACTATATATATGTTAAATTATTGGTATATATCTGCTGCCATGGAAATTTGAGTTTGGGGAGCTCTATTGTCTCTGACAATATATGAGAACTTGCTAGAATTTTGCTAGTGTAACACCACTTTGCTCTGGTACAGGTGACATAAAATTGATACCACCACTACATAACTTAGGTGTCTCATCAGGGGACAAGTAGACAAGTAAAGGACATTTATTTTTAATACATCTGCCTCAAATGAGTTCATTTTCCTTGACCTTCTCCATGCAAGCACTAGTCTCTTTCCTCTGTAGGAAATGTTTTCTCTGACTTATGATAAATGGTTGATAGTGGTACCTAATTGTTGCTGACTTGAAGATAAATGATTTCAAATTAAATATCAGGTGATACAAAACTTTTGTTTGGGGTGATCTTGAAGAACAGAGACCTAGGTTTAATTTGGAAGTTTTTATTTTCGATTTTAGGGATTTCTTTTTATAATACCTATTATTTGAATAGAGCAGAAAAGCAGACAACATTCAGTGATCAATTAATCTGTCTCAAGTTTTTCTGCCTGTTATAATAAAACATAAAGAATATTTTATCTTAATCTTCTTTGTTATATCTTATAGCTAAGTTATAATTTAGTTGACTAATCTAAGTTTTGAATCATATGGAGACTTCTTTTTTTGTTCATTTATTTGGGCCACATCCAATGGCGCTTAGGGGTTACTTCTGGATCTGTGCTCAAAAATCGTTCCTGGCTCAGAGGACCATATGGGATGCATGGGATCAAACTCTCATCCATCCTGGGTCAGCCACATGCAAGGCAAATATCCTAACACTGTTTTACCACTCCAGCCTCCTGGAGACCATTTTCAATGTATATTTCTTTAGTGTTTTTCCCCCTGATTCTTAATACTGAAAAAAGGCCATTTTTTGTGATATTCCATTATTTCCATTTATTTGTGATAATGGATTTTGTTTTCCTAAATACTTTCAGAATTCTAACCACATTGTTTAACAGATCACAGCATAATGGAAAAGTATATTAAGTAGTAGTCAAAGACTTCTGTCCAACTTTGTCTCTTACTCCCAATAAAATCTCAGACAAGTGTTTGTATTTCTAAACCTCTCTGATACTGTGAACCGGAAGTTGTTCTGTGAATCAAATCAGAAGTTGTGCTTTGATAAGAATTAGTCCTTAGAGATCGCTCAAAGGATTCAAAGACAAACTTTGCATATGGGAGTCCCGATTTTAACATCAGCACTACCTGTCTCTTACTGGCCTCTAATTACTTCACTAGAAGTAGCCCCCCCCCCAGCACAACCATGTAACCCCAAGAATCAAAATAAGTGTCTCATTGCCATAGTAATAGCATGTGATTCAGTATAAAGTATCTTTATACTCCACTTTACTCTCTACCCTCTTTTTCATTTTTTTTTTCTTAAAAACTAACAATAGGGGCCAGAGAAATAGCACAGTAGTAGGGCATTTGCCTTGCACCCAGCCAACAGAGCTGGATTTGATTCCCAGCATCCCATATGGTCCCCTAAACCTGCCAGGAGCGATTTCTGAGCACAGAGACAGGAATAGTCCCTGAGTTCAGCTGGGTGTGGCCCAAAACAAAAAAGCAATAATCAGTTATGCATATTCCAAAATAAATCCAAATTAACTATGCTTCTGAGTCAGTTTTACACTTATCTATAATGAGAAATTATATTATTTCTGTACCAATGGCAACTTCTTACCAATGTTACATGTTGCACAGCTGCTAGTCAGAGGTGCTGTGTTAGAAAATTCACAAAGATTCCCAGATTTTTCCAGAGGTGTTGGTCTCTTACAATTGTAGGTTTATCCTGTATGCAAATTTAGCGAAAATCACTTTTTTTTTTTTGGTTTTTGGGTCACACCCGGCAGTGCTCAGGAGTTACTTCTGGCTGTCTGCTCAGAAATAGCTCCTGGCAGGCATGGGGAACTATATGGGACACCAACCACCTTTGGTCCTGGATCGGCTGCTTGCAAGGCAAATGCCACTGTGCTATCTCTCCGGGCCCCTAAGCGTAAATCACTTTAATCTATTGCTATATGATCCTGATGCTCACCCTCACTCCGTTTACTATTCAACTAAGCACACTGCTTGACTCCTCGTATATTTTTTTCAGAAGCAAGCTTGTAAAATCACCCCACGCACCATATTTCCAACCCCAGGTGAATATGTCTGAATCAGGGTTGCTCCTGAAATAGTCCAGACCACACTGGGGATGGGGGTGAAACACAGATAGTCTGGCAGTCTTTTACCTAATATCTCCACCAAACTGCCTGCCAGATTGTTTTTATTGAGTCCAAGGACCACTCCTAGGTGGGGCAGCTATCCTGAGCTATCCCGCCCAGGGACATATAAGACAGTCTTTGTTTTGGAATAAATCCAAGTTGTAAACAAACATACAAAGGAACCAGGGATGATCTTTGTTTTTGGTAAAATAAGGTGTAACCTAATACAAGCCTTTGTTTTGTTTTGTTTTGTTTTGTTTTGTTTTTGGGCCACACCCGATGCCGCTCAGGGGCTACTCCTCACTATATGCTCAGAAATCTCCCCTGGCTTGGGTGACATATGTAATGCCAGTGGATCGAACCCAGCAAGTCAGACGCCTTACCACTAGCATCACGACTCCGGCCCTGCCTTTTTGGTTTTCTGCACTTCACCTTTGAACTCAATGATTTGGTCCTCAGCAACTGCTATTCTTGTGATCTCTTTCAGTGAACTTTTCATTTCACCTACCAAGTTTTTCAGTTCTGTCATTTCTCTTTGTATTTTTCTCATTTCTGCTTTCGTATTTTATTGGCAGTACATTTATTGTTTCTTTGAGCTAGTTGAATGTCCTAAGCATTTCTACCCAAAAGCCCATTTTAGAGAGATTATTTAGGGGTTTACTGTTGATTGGATCCTCATGATTACATTCTTCACCCACAAGTATGGTGTTTTGTACTGCTTGGTCATGGTTGCTTTTGTGTTCTCAAGATGCAGGTTTTTTTTTTTGTTTTGTTTTGTTTTGTTTTGTTTTTTTAATATCACCATCAGAGCCTTCTCCATTTCCAGGGAGGTCTCTTTATGTGGGTGGCCACTGATCTGTGGAGTGGTTGGCTACAAGTCCTTTTGTTCTGGCAAATCAGATTGCTCCCATAAGCCTGTCTTGATGATGAACGTATTATGTTTGTCCTACTAACATAAATTCCTTATCTCATTATACATAAGTAACAAACAATTTACAGATCAGGTATTTGAAAACTATTGAAAGTCTTACACATGTATGTGGGATTCCCTAGTGTGGTTCTGCTTGTTTTGTTGGTCCTATTAATAGGAAATGAACATATTTTTGTTTTCTCATCAACGTCCCTAGCTCAAACCACACTTATATACTTATGTAGAGGAACTATACAGCACCAGAAATATGTTATTCCTATAAAGACAAGGCAAGAAGGAAGAAAGAACATCTCAGCATTTGCTTTGTTGTTTTTTGTGTGAATTCATGAGAAAAAAAATAAAGGAGATATTTAGACACCTTGTCTATATTTCTCAAATTTTTTAGAAAATGTGGGAGAAAAGAGCAATGATGAAAAGTTGAACAAAGAGTAATTTGGCTATCTGGCCCCAAGTTTGCACACTGCCCTTTTGTCCCAACCAAATTTAACAGCTAAATAAAACTCTCACATCTGAATATATAAGACTGAGATACTTTCAGGAGAAACCATTATCTATTTCCTAATATTAATCATCTTCTCCTTAGGGTAGCAGATGGTTAATATTCACTTGAGCTGGTATTGTATCAGTTGAAGTAATTCCAACACTGTGAAATATTTGGTTCAGCAGAGGTATTCTATTTATAAAGCTGAGATATCAAGTGTTCAAGTGGTAAATTAATATAAGTTATTTTTTTCTGATTGAATTATGCCACATTTTATACGAGACATAAACTTGAGGTTTGAGAGATAATTCATATGTATATAGTAGTGTTTTGTTTTCAAGGATAGAGTATGGTGCTCATATAATCTTAATATTATTGAGGTTTATGGCTATATATAAAACTACATATATATGTGTATATATGTATACAGATACATACATATTTATTTATATGTAGCACTGGGGAAATAGCACTAAGACCTTTCATAACCTAGGTCCTGAATTCAAACTCCAACACCAAATTTTGCTGCTAGATTGACCTTTGTGACCACAGAAAGAAAGGAATGCTGGGACAGGACTGAGGTATGGAAATGGAGAGACCTTCAAAATTAAATAAAAGTAGCATAAGAACTAAAGTCTTCTACCATACTCTCCAGAGTATTTCTTGGTAAATATGTATCATTTATACTGGTGGAGCTGAAGAGGGCAAGACAGTTGACTTATATGTGGTCCACCTGGCTTCGGTCCCCAGCATTTTCATATGGTCCCCAGACCCCTCCCAAAATTGATCCTGAGTACAAAGGCAGAATGAAGCTCTGAGAACAATCAGGAGTTGTAAGAATAAAAAACAAACACAATTTGATTAGATTAAAATCATATTTAAAGGATTAGTTCTAATTCCCAACCCTAAGGAAAAAAATGAAGATAAACTCTACTAAATTGAAGCTCACTTAGTTTCAATGTACTCAAGTACACTTCAAGTGAGGAGTGTATAATATTGTTTAGCAAATAAATGATCTTGAAGGCCCAGTTTCAACAAATTGTTCCTTTGTCTAGGTAAAAATAATTGAATCTTTTGGACAATTAGGTCACAAATTAGTGTTCCACTTTAATAGTATTGGTAAGAAATTTACCAACCTTAGCTTATCTGACATCCTAATTTCTCATAGAAAGCCTTTATGATCTACATTTAAGGAGTAATAGAATATAAATTACGTCTTTATTTAATAAAGAAATATAATGATGTCCAGTTTCGATATGTATGACTTGTTAGGTTAGATGCTTGGGCATTTGTTTATTTAGAATTTATAATTTCTTTATTTTTATTTTTAAAATTTAAAATTTGTGATTTGCAAAGTTATCACAGCTGAGTTTTAGACATACAATGTTTTAGTACACTACCAGTGTCAACCTCTCTCCACCAATTTCCCAGAATCTATCCCATTCCAACACCCTCTTCTCCAGCATGCCATCACAATAGCTCCTTTTAAAGTTCGGTTCTTAAAGTTTGGATCATGGTTTCATTGTTGATTATGCAACGGCTTTAGTTCTATTCTTTCTTAATACCACCAATACACCTGAGTCCCCTTTGCCCCATCCCTTGTTATATCACATCTGTTTTTCTCCTCCTCCACTCAATTTCTTTCTTTCTCACTATTCATCTGAGGCCAAGAGTGTTCTAGAAAACACCTATTTAAACCATTGACTATTTTTGTAGTTATTCTTAATGGGGGAGTTTAGTCCATTGACATTTAATGAGATTATTGACAGAGAAGGTTTTGTGCTATTATATTGTTTGGGTTTTTTGTTGTTGTTGTTACAATTGGGTGTTTGGGTTGAGTAATTGATCTCTAAGTGGTTCATTTAGAGTCAGTTTGGTTAGTTCAAATGTGAGGTGTTTTTTTTTTGTTTGTTTGTTTTGTGTTTTTTTTTGGTCTGAGAATGTTTCTAGTCCTCCCTCCCATGTAAATGAGAGTTTTGCAGGGTAGTGAACTCTAGGTTGGAGGTTTCTTTAATTCAGTAATTTAAATATGTCATTCCACTGTCTTGTCTGAATTGTTTCTAATGGAAGGTATAGTTTGATTCTTATGGTCTTTCCTTTGTACTTGAGGTGTTTTTTCTTCTTTATTACTTTGAAGAATTCATCTCTCTATTTTTTTGGCACTTGGATTGCTATATGTCTAGGTGTTGATCTTGTAGGGTCTATTTTATTTGGAACTCTTCGCCTCTTAGATTTGTACAGGTGTCTCTTTCCATAGAGTGAGGGAAATTCCTTGATATTATTTTCCTCACTACTTATTCTTCCCCTTCCCCTTTCTCTTTATCCTTTCCTTCTGGTATTCCTGTAAGTTGTAGATTATTTCTTTTGTCTTTGTTCATTAAGTATCTTACATTTTCTTTCAATGTTCTGTCTCTCATTTCTTTATTGACTACATTCTTGCTGGCTTGCATTTTGTCTTCAAGTTCATCCATGCAATTCTCTATGTGTATAATTATGCTACTGTGTCTTGCTAGCATATTCTTTAGTTCCCTTAGTTCCATTTGTATGGACTCTCTCATCTACTGAGAGTTCTTTTTTGAATTGTATGAATTGTTCATCTATGGATTTCTTAATCTCTTGCTTAGTGATTTGTTGAATCCCATTGCTAAGAGATTAAATGCTGATTTTAGGTCCTCATCTATGAAGTTTGTGCATTTTGGAGTACTTGGGAATCTGCGTGGATTCCTCTCCATGTCCCCCAGCTGCTGGTGTCTTTCTTAGTTTCCCATTGTTCTTTGCATAGGGTGGGTTGGGTGCTGGAGTTTCAGGGTGTTTTTATCAAGTGGTTCTGTTTAATTGTGTAGGAGGTGCTTGGAGGTAGATTTGTTTTAGAACTTATTTATTCTACATAAGCAAGGTTACCCAAAAATGGTAGAGATGTTGTAGTTTAGTGTTGGGTTTTACCTTTGACTTAGGGGCTATATATTTTCTAAGGGAGAAAGAAGGTGGGCCTAGTCTGCCTAGGATTGCCTGGTATATCCTGAAATGTCGTCTTGTGGGGCAGCGGGACTATGGCCAGAGTGCATATGTGCAGATACCACTGAACTATCCTGATCAGAAGGCTGGGCTTCTGACTGGAAGAGGCTGAGGTGCAATTGGGGAAGAGGCCATTTACACGTAGTCTGATTTTAAAACCTGTTTTAACTTTGCTTCTCAGCCACACTAAAAGAAAATAGGGTCTTCAAAATTGGGGTGATGAGAGCTTATGGGGATCACACACAGCTTACCTTTGCTAGAGGGAAGAGAGCTTCTGACTGGCAGTGGCTGGAGGATCAGTTGGGTTGTACGGTTATTCTAAATATTACATATAAGTGATATAATTCTGTTTTTATCCTTCTTCTGGTTTACTTTATTACCTTCCAGTTCCATCCATGTTGCAGCTAATTGAATGATTGCTTCATTCTTTAAAGATATGTACTATTCCATTGTGTGTGTGTGTGTATATATATATATATATATATATATATATATATATATATATATATATATATGTATGTATGTACTACATCTTCATAATCCACTCATCTGTTCTTGGACTTCTAGGTTGATTCCAGCTCTTAGCTATTATACTGAATGCTGCGATGAGTAGCAGTGTGCATATGCCTTTTTGAATAAATGTTTTTATTTCATGGGGATACATACCCAGTAGTGGAATTGCTGGATCATATAGCAGCACGATTTTGAGTTTACTAAGAACCCTCCCATACTATTTTCCATTGGGAGTGGACCAGGCAGCATTCCACCAGCAGTGGATGAGAGTTTCTTTTTCACCACATCCCAGACAACACAGATTATTCCCAATATTTTTGATGAAGATGTAAGTATACTTTATTGATTCTAAGTCTTTTTCTACTACCACTGTTTGGGCAAGTGAAAGAAGAAAGAGGCTAAATATGAGGGAGAAGAACATGCATGGGTCTAAGCTAAGGTATAAGAGTTGGCTTATTTTGATGTGGTAGGCTATTATTTTGAGGTGGAACGCTCCTCTTATCAGAATTCTCTGAATCTGTGTCTGTGATATCCAGGACTCTGTAATACCAACTACTTAAGCATCATGAGATATGGAGGTTATATTGTATTATCCCAGGAGACTTATGATGCTGATAAAAAGAATGATACAAAACCAGATGAGAAGATGATAAGGTTATATGATACAAACAAAAAATAGGAGTAATACATAAAGGGATCATATTCCAAGGAATACAAGTAGCTTCTAGAAGCTAAAACACACAAACACTTACACACATACACACAAAGACAAATATTATTTCATTAGAAGTTTTGGAAGGCTAGTCAATCTCTCATGCACTGCAAGAAGCAATTGGCATACTCTGGGGGCAGTAGATAAGGCATTTGCTTTGCATGCAGTCGACCTGGGATGACCCGGGTTTCATCCCCTGCATCCTGTATGATTCTCCAAGCCTGCTAGGAAGTATTTTTGAGTGCAGAGCCAGGAGTAACCCAAAAAAGGAAGGAAGGATGGAAGGAAGGAAGGAAGGAAGGAAGGAAGGAAGGAAGGAAGGAAGGAAGGAAGGAAGGAAGGAAGGAAGGAAGGAAGGAAGGAAGGAAGGAAGGAAGGAAGGAAGGAAGGAAGGAAGGAAGGAAGGAAGGAAGGAAGGAAGGAAAAAAAGGAAGGAAGGAAGTCCTATAACACTTTGACTTTATTTTTTTAATTTTTTTAATTTTAATTATGTGAACAATGATGCAAAGAAAGAGGACAAGGTAAAGTTACAGTGGAAGGACAATCACCCAAAAACAAAATTCTCAGAAGAAATCCCCCTGCTGGCACCTTAATTTTAAACTTACAATCAAAGAAAGATAAAACAGAACCCATGTACAATTACTTTGTCCCTCAAGACCCCAGATTGTAGAACATTATAAATTTTCATAGCGGTACACAAAGCAATCTAAAGCCATAAAATTTATGTAACTCCTTAAACTTGAAGACATAGTAGTTTTTTACATTTCCATGCATATTCATATTAGTTTAAGTTAACCTTAACAGTTTAAGTGTTTTTTTTTAAGTTTTAGAATCAAAGGAGCACAGTAAAAACGGTATTAGAGTGGCAATTATTATTTGCATAGGCCCACCAAAGTATGGGGGACATGGGAAGGAAAAGCCTTGGCCTAAATACAAGGAGACCCTATCCCTAAAGTTTCCTGACATAAAACCAATTCTAGGCTCCGGAAAACTAGTTTGTCCAATCCAGGTCATTGTTTGTAGTGCCAATACTGTTTTATTTTAACACTTTGACTTTAAACAGTTTTCAAACAAGACTTCCAAATGTTTTAAACTACTGATCATGATAATTTGTTAATACTTCTGCTCACAAGACTTAGACATGGTAAAGAGGTAAATAAAAGTAGGGTGTAATGCAGGTGTTGTGGTTGAATTTATTGTGCAGTCAGTCACCTAGTGCTCTGGAAAAATTTAAAAGCAATACATTTTGTGTCTTTACAGAGATCACTACATACTTATAAGCATCATCCAACTGATATTTTAGACTTCTTGGAAGAGAAGGGAGTTGTTTTAAAAAAGATAATCAACTTGTGGATGAAAATTTTTAGAATTTTTGCCTCTAGAATAGACTATATATATTATTAATGGAACTGATTTAAGGAGCATGTTAGTTTAATGTTTAAAAGACAAATGTACTATTATGTTAAGACTTATAGCAAAAAGACTTTTTAGGCAAATTTTTATTGAGTTCTGACTGTTAAAACTGATCTAATGTGAGGCACTTTATAAATGCATGTTTCTCTCTGAATATGAAAATAAATCATATTCACCACTAACCCTTAGGGTCCACAGATATTCTTTAATAGAATTTTTATGTATTTTGTTTTCTTGGAGCTCATGGTTTAAATATTTTAGAAATAGTTGGGGCCACAATTAGCATTAGTGTCACTTCAGCTGAGCACTATTTATAAAAGAACAAGAAAAAAGATAACAGAAAATATTTGGCCATTTTCTTTTTCACAGTAAAAGGTTGGCAAGACTTTTGAGATGATGGTATTTCTGTATTAAATATGAGATTCTGAGACCAGAGAAGTAGTACAGAATAAAAGTGCTTGCACTCAGAAAACCCAGGTTGGTGCCCTGGTAATGCCTATGCTCTCCAAGCAATTCTAGAAGTCATCCCTGAGCCTACAATCAAGAGTAAACCCAAAATACTGCTGAGCATGGCCCACACACTGATTGTTCATATTTGCTGTCAAGTTTATATGTTCATCATTTACCAAGTGACTGAATCTAGAGTTGCAAACAATAACTTAATCTGAATCATTTAATCATTTAGTAGCATTCTCAGGAATGAGGCAGGGGCTTCATCTGCTCTGCTCTCAAGAGTAGTCATAATGATCTTTCTTTCACTAAACCCTTTAGTGCTTGTACAGCCTGCATATAACCTAGTGATGTTTTTAGTGTTGAAGGCATCAGCTCAAAGTCAAAGAAGATAGGCTAGGAATTTCTAGATTAAAATGAGAAATGTTATTTCCACGAACAAGGTTAGGATACTTAGTGTGTCTTTCAATAATAGAATCATTCTGGCTCAGTTGTAGAATTTTATTTTATTTATTTTTTTCTTTTCAAATAACCATAGATACTCAAAGAGCAATTTAATTCAATCAGCAATTTTTTATGCAGATGGTGAATTTAATAAAGGCAAACAATGGTCAGTTATTGTGGTGGTGTTATAAGGAATTCATTTGAATGATATTATATGTTGTGCTAATCATTTACAGAAATGCTTCAGTGTATACCTGAAAATAAATGATAAATCCATTCCTGAATTAATTATAGCTATATGCCATCCACTGGTTGCAGTCACACAGAGCCATCTAGTGGTCTTAAAAATACAAGTTTAAGTTAAATCATGCTAAGATTCCAATCTCCTGAAATTGGAAAGGACAACAAATAACTTTTAGTTTATTTTCTGATAGAAGATTAGAATTAATTCAGTGGAGAAGAAAACTTGTTCTGCCTTCAAAGACTGTTCAATAATCTTTTCTGCTGCCTTAACTCTAATTGCAGTTACAAAACTTGAACTACTCAAATGTGCAGAGAAAGAGGTTAACAAGGAAATGGGAATCATAATTCTTATTATCTTTAAAATATATAGTGGTTTAATAGTTTAGTAGCTGCATTTGCCATCACTGTAGTCTCATAATACAATACAAAGATTATAGCCATTTTATTCCAGATAATTTTGAAAGTCAATAAAATACCGTAACAGAAAATAAAATCACTTATAAATATATAATCCAGGGATTTAGACTTATGTCTATTATTAAATTTGGACCATGCCATTTAATAATTTTTAATTTTGTAAATACATGTTTTATATATGTGTGTGTTATGTATCTAAAGGCATTATAAAACATGACATGATTTCAATAGTTCCTTTATTTTTAATGACTCAAAAATTTCCCGTTAAATGCTTGTTTTATGACTTGTTATACATATATTACTTCATATTTATATTTATTTATATATTATTATGTTGTATATAATTTTTATATTTATATATTACATATATTAGTTTAATCCAGGTATTTTATTAAAAAATTTAATAAAGTCAATCATAATGAAGCCTTAGCAGACTTATCCTCCTAAAATCCTTATAGTGCTGTGGAAGACATCTGCTTGATATTATCATGGTTTTTCTTTTTTCTGTTCTTTCACTGTTTATTACTGTTTATGCTTCAGGATTTTGACTTTTGATGCTAATAATTATGATGGAATCAATGTGTTGTCCAATGTGAAAGCTCTATATGAATCTTAATTTTAAATTATTTTAAGCCATATAAAAATGCCATTTTATTTCTTGAGAATTATAATACCAGTTTGAGTTCTCAATTGCTAACTACAGCTTGTAGTGACAACAAAATATTGTGCCTCATTAAGAAGTTTCTATCGAACAGATGTCTTGTTGTCAAAGGGTATACAGTAGTAAGGAACAAAACTCACTTCATGGAGCTCAAAGAAAGAATTTATTTTTGAAAATTATAAGAAAACAATAAGATGCAAAATTTAGAAGATACAATTGGACTATAGCACTGAAAACTTTTCAAGAATAAAGTTACTCACTTTATTATTCTTTCCTCGGTAGCTCCTTTTTTTCCACTCAGTAGACATTTTGTGATTTCTCACTTTACATCTTCTTTTTCCTCCTTTCTGGATATCAGCATCTTCAGCATCATAGCAGCATTATATCAGCATCACCTTTTTGACATAACTTTTTTTTGTGGTGTTGGGGTGAAGAACACATGCAGTAATCCTTGGGCTTACCTCTGACATGAGGCACAGAGTTACTCCTAGCGGTGCTCCCTATGCAGTGCCAGGGATCTAACAAGGATTGGCTGTGTATAGACAACCTGTACTATCTCTTTGGCCCAAACTTATATAACTTATATAACTATGATTATAATTTTAAAAGATAGCATATAGCCTTGGTGCCATGTGACTTACAACTCATCCATGTTTCTTATATCTTGATTGACATTTTCCAGACAGCTAGCTGACTGACTTCCATTGTTTTATCTTCCACTCAAGTTGTATATCCTCCTTTAATCCAACACCAGTGACCAGATTACCCCAGGTAACTGCCTAATATAAAACTTAGAATATCCTTAAGTTAAATAGCAAAGTTCATTCTACTTACAATCTAGCAAGTAAAACAATAACAGATGTAAACAAATCATTCTCTGGTATGATTGTAGAATCAAGTAGAGGAGAGAAAATTATAGCAGAGCACAGAATTAGAGAATGACTATGGTTAATCAGTAACATCTATCAAACAGGAAAGTACATGAAAAGTGAATCATGCAAATACTTGAAGAAAGAACATTATAAGCAAAGAAGACAAAGTTACAACCCCTTGAGGGTAGGGATGTTTATACTAATAAATATATGCTGGTGGCCTCCAACCACCACCGGATTGCCACTGTAATGCCTAGCCAAGCACAGAACTGTAGGCCCTGGCAGAACATCATTTGACATCACCCTATATTAAAACAAAAAGTATATGACTTTTTTCATTGCTAAATGAAAAAATATTAAAAAGTACATCTATATTAAATATCTATATAGAAAAACATACATAGCCAAGTTGTCACAATCTGTGGATGATTTAAGCTCTAATTCAGATTGATTTTTCCATTGAAACAGTGTTTTCTGTGACTGTTAAGACCTCAGACCAGGACACAAAAAGCTCTTTGACCCATAGTATAGTAAAATTCTGACATTAATGGTTCTATTGATACTAAAAGCTATATGAACAGCCTCTTTTTATTTCAAACCCAGAGGAGGAAAAACAAGGAAGAAAAGCATGTCCTGACTCTATCTTTAGTTTTTGACTCTAAAAATCATCTTTATTGCCTTGGAAAAACTCTGAGCCTCAGTTTCCTTCATTATAGTCACTCACTGAGCTAGTTTTGAATGCCCACTGTGATTATGTTATAATTATGCAAGTTTCAATGAGTTGATATTAGTAAAATGCTTTGTAGATTCAAATTTAAAAAATTAGTATTTCTGGGCTTGAGCAGTGGCTCAAGGGTTAAGGCATGTGCCTTGCCTAAGCTAGTCTAGGACAAACTACAGTTCGATTCCCAGCGTCCTTTATGGTCCCCAAAGCCAGGAGTGATTTCTGAGCAAATAGCCAGGAATAACCCCTGAGCATCACCTGCTGTGGCTCAGAAAAAAACAAAAACAAAAACAAAAACAAAAGTATTTCTATTAGGACATCTTTTTCTTGAGAAAACTAGTTCCCTTTGGTGAAGGGATGGGTATTGGAACATTGTATGACTGAAACTTACCCATCAACAACTCTTTATACTTTTGTGTCACATGGTAATTCAATTAAAAAATTTAAATACTAGTTCCAGTTTTGGAAAGCCAGGAAACATCATTTCTAATTTGGCTGTAGGAATAACAGCTTTATTCTGTTCTCATGCAATGAACTATGTGGCCATATGATTTCTTTGAAATTGCCAGCAACTGGAGAAGGATGGAGAGTAGAATTTTATGCTTCTCAAAGAAGACTTTAAAATAATTTCTTTTTTTTAATTAATATCTTTATTTAAACACCTTGATTACAAACATGATTATGGTTGGGTTTCAGTCATGTAAAGAATACCCCCCTTCACCAGTGCAACATTCCCATCACCAATGTCCCAAATCTCCCTCCTTCCCACCCCACCCTCACCTGTACTCTAGACAGGCTTTCTATTTTCTTCGTTCATTCTCATTGTTAGGATAGTTCTCAATGTAGTTATTTCTATAACTACACTCATCACTCTTTGTGGGGAGCTTTAGGAAGTGATCTGGAACTTCCAGCCCTCCTCTCTTTTGTCTCTGAAAATTATTGCTAAAATGTCTTTCATTTTTTTTTTTTTTTGGTTTTTGGGCCACACCCGGTGACGCTCAGGGGTTACTCCTGGCTATGTGCTCAGAAGTTGCTCCTGGCTTGGGGGACCATATGGGACACCGGGGGATCGAACCGTGGTCTGTCCAAGGCTAGCGCAGGCAAGGCAGGCACCTTACCTTTAGCACCACCGCCCGGCCCCGTCTTTCATTTTTTTTTAAACCCATATATGAGTGAGACTATTCTGCATCTTCCTCTCCTTCTGACTTAATTCACTCAGCATAATAGATTCCATGGACATCCATGTATAGGAAAATTTCATGACTTCATTTCTCCTAATGGCTGCATAATATTCCATTGTGTATATGTACCACAGTTTCTTTAGCCATTCGTCTGTTGAAGGGCATCTTGGTTGTTTCCAGAGCCTGGCTATTGTGAATAGTGCTGAAATAAATATAGGTGTGAGGAAGAGGTTTTTGTATTGTATTCTTATGTTCCTAGGGTATATCCCTAGGAGTGGAATAGCTGGGTCAAATGGGAGCTCAATTTCCAGATTTTGAAGGAACCTCCATATCGCTTTCCATAAAGGCTGTACTAGACGGCATTCCCACCAGCACTGGATAAGAGTTCCTTTCTCTCCACATCCCCGCCAGCACTGCTTGTTCTCATTCTTTGTGATGCATGCCAATCTCTGTGGTGTAAGGTGATACCTCATAGTTGTTTTGATTTGCATCTCCCTGATGATTAGTGATGTGGAGCATTTTTTCATGTGCCTTTTGGCCATTTGTATTTCTTTTTTTTTTTTTTTTTTGTCAAATTGCCTATCCAATTCTTCTTCCCATTTTTTGATGGGATTAGATGTTTTTTTCTTGTAAAGTTCTGTCAGTGCCTTGTATATTTTGGAGATTAGCCCCTTATCTGATGGGTATTGGGTGAATAGTTTCTCCCACTCAGTGGGTGGCTCTTGTATCCTGGGCACTATTTCCTTTGAGGTGCAGAAGCTTCTCAGCTTAATATATTCCCATCTGTTAATCTTTGCTTTCACTTGTTTGGAGAGTGCAGTTTCCTTCTTGAAGATGCCTTTAGTCTCAGTGTCCTGGAGTGTTTTACCTATGTGTTGTTCTCTATAACTTATGGTATTGTGGGTGCCCCTGCCTGCAGGGACACCAGTTAAGAAGTGGTTATTCTTTCTTGGAGGGAGATCACGCAAACACAGACAAAGACAGACATGGAGACAGATAAAAGTGGGAAAAGGATTCCAGCCAAATCCGAATCCAATTCCATTTATTGAAACTCAAGGCCCGGCTTATATACTTTTTGTTGGCACAGTTCTGCTCATTAATATGTCGATAGGAAATAGATACATAGAAAAAGCCATATTGCCCAGATAACAAGACCTCATCAGCAAGTAGGATGGAATGTACAGATAATGGGATCCATCTTCATTAGGCTGGGGTGCACTGATAATGGAACCCATGTCAGGCAGGTCGGAATGTACAGATAACGGGGACCTCATAATTTAGACTCAGTTTCCCAGGACCAAAATTCTGTGCCTTCTTTGTTTCTGTACAAGCCTTAAATCTTAAATGTTTACATTTATTTCTCAAGGCTGCCTGCTTTTAGCATAGTTCTTTGCTTGTTGCTCTCCTGTGCCTTACAAGCCTTAAATCTTAAATGTTTACATTTATTTTCAAGGCTGCCTGCTTTTAGCAAAGTTCTGTGCCTGTTACAAGGCCCTGCTTTTTAGCTAGGTTTTCTGCCTTTTCTTAAGGGCTCCTATCATGGTATCAGGTTTGATAGCAAGGTCTTTAATTCATTTGGATTTTACCTTCCTACAGGATGTTAGCTGGGGTTTTGTTTTTGTTTTGTTTCTTTCTTTCTTTCTTTTTTTTGGTTTTTGAGCCACACCCAGTGATACTCAGAGGTTACTCCTGGCTTTGCGCTCAGAAATTGCTCTGGCTTGGGGGACCTTATGGGACGCCAGGAGATAGAACCGTGATCCGCCCTAGGCTAGCGCATGTAAGGCAGACGCCTTATCACTTGCACCACTGCTCTGACCCCTTTAAAAATTTTTCTTAGCATAGGGGTCGAAGTGGAATGTTGAGTAGGATGTTAATTAACATGAGAGAACTTTGGGAATTAAATTTAAAGGTTATTACATGCTTATATATATAGTTAACATTTTGAGATTGCATTATTACAAAATGCCATAAATGGATGGATTCTTAGAAAATAACTGATAATTAAATTCCCCTTTAATCTTTGTTTTTTCAAGTTTGCTTTTAACATTTGCTGCTGAGCATCTATTATTACTAGATCTTTTCTTCCCTATCTGGATTTAGTTCTAGCCAAGGCCAGGATAATGGGTAATGGGTATGATCCCTTTCAGACAAAGTAATACTAGGAAAGGTCATGTATAAATACACAGACTAAACATTGATCTCACCATTTCTGCCTACAATATTCCTACAATATTTCAAAACCTCCTACCTGGCATCTGCTCCAATTTGTGACTTCGATATTATATTCTTCAGAGTACCAGCTGCTTGTTATGGAGAAAAGTGCCAATGCTTATTGTAAAGAAATGACAATTTCATAGCATTACCTTTTTGAAAAAAGAAAAGTCTTTATTTCAGTTTAATCAACTAGGAGACAGGAAATAAGACTCAAGTCTGTCTCCTTGTCAGTTGATCTATAATAATACCTTTATTTTTTTTTGTCAGTGCCTAGTTTTGGCTTATAAATTTATTTGGCAAGACTTCTTGCTTCAAAAACAACTATAATGACAAAGCAGGAACTTCAATCCTCAGGGACCAAAGTCCTGTTACAACTTATTCAGTTTTATGATCCACAAGTCCCTACATCTGATCCCAAGTAGCCATCTAGATAACTTTTTCTATAAGTTTGGTTGTTACTTTCTATCTCTCTACCATGATATACTTTATTTCCTTGGACAGGTTCCATGGAACCTCAGTCTATGGAAAACTGATATTCTCTATGAGTTATTAATACTGCTAGCAGGTTCGATTGCTTGCTGCCAATGCAATAGAGCCAAAATTGGTTAGAAAAATTAGAGATTTTAATTGTGTGATTATTTAATTGTGTGATCAAAGACCAGACTCACATCTGTCTCTACAATCTTGGGACTGAAATAGGTCAGATAAAAAGGCAAAAATGGGCAATATACAAAAATGTTGTTTTGGATGAAGTTGGTCTGTGGTTTTTTTAATTAGTGTGTATAAGGAAATAAGCTAGTTCTTTAAGCTATGGGACTTCTTTTTTTTTTTTTTTAATAGGTAAAGGGCTAGTCTTTTATTTTATGTTTAACAAAGGTTTGGAGGTACTGAGATTTAAGGTATTTTGGTGCAGGCATTCTAACTTTTAGAAACAATGTGTGTAGTAGAAGCAGTCCGCTTAGATCCTATTTAAATTTAGTTTGGTTAGGTTTTTTTGCTTGTTTGTTTTGTGTTTTTGTTCATATTTGAGGTCATACCAAGGAGTATTCAGGGCTTACTCCTGGCTCTGCTTTCAGGGACCATATCTGCTCTGGCAATAATACAAGTTTTGACTCAGTGTTTTCATAAAGAGAACTAACTAATAAGATAGCCTGTTTAAACCACTTTTTTACAACTTTCTTGCACATAATTACTCTGGTTTAATCTCTGGCATTGTTCCTCTGAGCACCACCAAGAATGACTCCTAAATATTGCCAGGAATAGCCCTAAGAGTACTTCTTTATCAGCTATTATTATTAATTTTAATTACCTTATTTTATAACATAAACATATTTAAAAATCTTCTGGGGTTAAGATAGATGGATGAGTGGTTTTAGGGAGACACTGAAACAGTAGTGGAAGAAAGTGCAAACTTTGGTGTTGGAATATTTTATGCATGAAACCCTATCATTAAAAGCATTGTAAAGTGGGGGCCGGAGAGACAGCATGGAGGTAAGGCATTTGCCTTGCATGCAGAAGGATGGTCGTTCGAATCCCGGCATCCCATATGGTCCCCCATACCTGCCAGGGGCGATTTCTGAGCATAGAGCCAGGAGTAACCCCTGAGCACTGCCAGGTGTGACCCAGGCACCAAACCAAAACAAAACAAAACAAAAGCATTGTAAATTGGGACTAAAGCAATGGTACAGGGGATTGGGCATTTGCCTTGCATGTGGAGAACCTAGTTTAATTCCAGACATCCTATTTGGTCCCTCAAGCCTGCCAGGACTGATTCCTGAGTGCAGAGCCAGGAGTTACCTGGGAGTGTTTCCCTTCCCAAAAGGGCAAAATAAATAAATTAATAAATAAGTAGAGAGAGGGCATTAAAAATCATGGTACTTAAAAATGATTTTTAAATAATTTTTAAAATTACTTTTTATTGTTACAGTGAAAAAAGTATCCTAGCCATAAATGGAGGTTAACTAAGAAAATAAATGCACAATGAAAGTAAAACTAGTTATTCTAGCTAGGTAGAATTACCTGTGCCCTTTTTCAAAGGGAACATTTCCAAGTCTGAGAAAAGTGTTAAAGAGTTGCTGACACCAAACTGAGGTTTCTCCTTGAATTAACAGAAGGATTAAATGCTAATTGAAAAGGGATTAACTTTCTCACTGTGTGATTTAGTGTTCCTTAATGTCAAGTCCCTGAACACCAAAAGTTCTTTCTTGAACCACCCACACTCTGCCAAACTCCAACCTATAGGATGAATTCCAAGCAGCTACGTGTGGCATTCAAGACCTTTAGTTACTTGAGTCTTACTGGTAACTTTTCTCATTTACTCTTAACACTCATCTTAACCCTTTGCACTCTGCTCAGCAGTGCCTCAATGTACATACTGTTCCAAGCCTAGAAGCCTGTTCTGTTCACATTGCCCCTTTCTTTGTATCTACCTGAAATTCCTAGTCAACTGACCTTTGTTCAAACTTTACTTGTATATAGAGAACTGTCCACTTCTTCTTAATGCAAATATTTACTTAAATGACTGTATGAGTTTCTACTCCCTACATTACTCTTTATTGATAGATCCCACAGCATTTAGTGGAGCTCATCAGGCCTGGATCCCTAGGTACATCATAGTGTTGGTAAAATCATTTATCTTTAGCCAGACAGGCAAGAATCAAGAATGTTTATTCAAGGATACTTTGGTAAGAGAGTTACACATTAGAGAGACCTCAAAGAAGGAGTTTCTGTCTAGTATACTTTTGGGAAACTCTTTATTAGTGTTTTTAAAGAAATGCTATTTTATGAAGATCATGAGTTTGGGATTTCATGTTAAGGGTTTCAGCAGTAACTAAACAAAGAACCTGTGTTTGGGGGTCTGAAGTGCCTTTTGACTGTTGTTAGCTAATTAAACTCGGGAGAATCTGTGCAAGTTCAATTTTTTCCTCCTTGAAATATAAACTCTAGTGGCCCAGAATCTGTAACAGTTTTACCTTCATGTAAACTGGGGTCCTTCACAGGGTCTGAGCTAAGTCATATGTGTCAGTTGGAGAACTGGCTATGTCACAGCAGTGCAGTTATTTGTTAACTTGCATGCCTCCTCCACAAACTGAGACCCAGAACCTAACAGAAACTTGGTGATTATTAATTAAACTGAATTCATGATCTAATTGCATCCCTTCCAGTGTATCAAAACTAGGTGAAATCTGTGAAAACATACCATCTGTTAAGGTGGGCCATGTGAAGCTGAAAGCTTACCACCTGTCAAAGAGGCTACTTATTCACTCTGGGTAGAGTTTATGACCACTCACAGTTTACTGTAAGATATATATATATATATATATATATATATATATATATATGTGTGTGTGTGTGTGTGTGTGTGTGTATGTATATATATACATATATATAAAAGTAAATTACCATGAAGAAATTTATTTATCTATTTATTTATTTTAAGAAATAGGAGAACCCACTTAAAGTACTTTGTTAATTCTTTCATATATCCTTTATTGTCTCAAAATTGGTTTTCAACTTCAAAACCACAGTGAGAAAACTGGCATTTTTCTTATGTCGCTGAGTCAGTTTCCCCCTCACCATTTCAGCAAATTTCACTATATTGTGCTGCCAATGTATAAAATGTAAAAAAAAAAAAAAATACTTAGTTGTAAAATTAGTAAACTGATGAAAAAGTAAAATAGTATTATTAGCAAGAAAATTTTTGAAGTATATTTTATATTGTTACCTATTTTGAGTAAAATAGGAAATCGGGCCCGGAGAGATAGCACAGCAGTGTTTGCCTTGCAAGCAGCCGATCCAGGACCAAAGGTGGTTGGTTCGAATCCCGGTGTCCCATATGGTCCCCCGTGCCTGCCAGGAGCTATTTCTGAGCAGTCAGCCAGGAGTAACCCCTGAGCATCGCCAGGTGTGGCCCAAAAACCAAAAAAAAAAAAAAAAAATAGCAGGAAATCAGAAGAGTTTATTTAGATCTGGTTAAAATTAGCCAGTTCTATTTCTAGCATACATTGTAGTCACTATCTTTCTTTATCATGTATGTAGCAGTTCCTCAAATAACATCATTTTATTGTAACAAGTTTGTTATAATATCTGATAAGGGAAACAAAATTCTGCTGAACATGAATAAGCACAATTGAGGGCCTGTTTTTGCTAGCCCTTATTTTGCTTAAAGGTACAAGTTTCTAAGAACTATCATTTATCGTAAGAGAGAACTTAGTGTAATTTCTTAGACTTCTAACCCTCTGGAGTGGTGGTCATTTGTGCTTTAACACCCACTAGGTCGCCTTTCAAACTGTAGCATTCCATTCAAATCAGTACTTTGAGCATAGAAATGTATTGAACATAGTTATAACTTTGCAGATAATGCTGACATCAAATTTAAGGATTATATGATCCTATTTCCTATAATGTGATTTCAATTTGTATCCATAAACTTACTGAAACGAAGTCACATTGGATACTTTTTGTTAGCTCTGGGAGAGCACACCCAAAAGTAAGTGCTCAAGGCTTACTTTTGTCTCACACCTGGTAGTGTTCAGGGACCATTTGGGATGCTGGGGATCGAACGGGTAGGACACATAAAAGGCAAGAACTCTACCTGCTATACTATCACTCTAGTCATACATAATTTTAAGTATGAATTTTTCAGCTTCACTAGGTCTCAATAGCTCATCTACATTTTCTAAAAGGTACTCCCCCAGATAATTCATATATTCATAATACATACTGAGAATCAATGACCTGGGCTAGAGGTCTCAAATTCATATGCCTTATAGAGGCCAAGAAAATAATGGAAATGTGAAAAATAGCCCCAAATATTACAATAGGGGATATTAAAAGCGCTAAGTAACCAAAAAGTTTCTGACCTTTCTTAAGGAGGCAGCCAGCCACTATTCAAGATCATAACACTACAATGAACTATTTATTACTCAAGGGGATGTTGCCAGATATTCTGAATTTTCAAGATTCTGACTTTTTTTTTAAATACAAACTTTTCCTTAAATATGGACAACACAACACCCTTTTTCAGAGATACACTTGATATGTAATATATTTTTATGGAAATATATTCAACAAATAAAAGTAAGATAATGTATATAATGGGATATGTGATATGCCTAATAAGATTTCATCCCATTGCATTAATTGAGAACTCTGGTAAAAGACATTCTGGTAAAAAAAAATATCTGTTATAGATGATAATCTGTGGCCCACTGATTATCTACACTGAGTCTACAAAGTCTTATTTTTGGAGTAGGAAATTTTTTAAACATATGTTGCAGAAAAGTATTAACCAGAAATACCTTAACAATTAGAAAAAACCTAGTTCATAAAGGCCAGCACTATCAATGACTCACAGTTCCTTTATGACACATCTACAAAGAACTTGAATAAATACTTATGGAGAAATGGCCACAGCAAAAGCAGGTGTTGTCAGTAAAGTCAGGACTGGTAATGACTGCACAAGTATAGCTTGCTGTGGACATTGAGGTTCTGAAGTTTCACTGAGGTAGCCATCAAACAGCACTCAAGACCAACTTGATCTTCATAGCCTGGGAGTTAGTCCCTAGACTCATATTTTCAGGGAATTCTGTTTCTCAAGCTGAACTGAGGTTATGCTCTATGGAAAAGAAATCTGTTCTAGTCATAGATTGAGTTTCAGATTCCTTGCAGAATTAATATCAGGACATTGTTCGTGAAATTGAAAAATTTTGTTGTTACTATTGCTATTTTTAATGAAGCACAATGATTTTCATTACTGTTAATGATAAAGTTCCATGCATATAATGTTCTAATATCATACTTGTATCTGATTGCCCTCAAAACATCCCAAGATTCCCTCCCATCCACTCCCCACCCCACTCCCTTGATAGGCAATTTTCAGATTCTGTTACCTTTAGTCATTTGTTATTTCCTCACTGTGTTTTTTTTTTAATTCTTCATATGAGAAAAATCATTCTGTATTTATCCCACTCCTAACTGACTTCACTCGGGTTCCATCCACAGAGAAAAATTGCATGAATATTTTTTTCTTTTAATTGAGTCGCATTCGTGGGGGGGGCAGAGGTGAGTGTGTGTGTATTTTGTATATTGTCCAGCCGTATGGCTGAAAAATGAAATGGGCTGCTGGTGGTCAAATAGCTTCTTGATCAGGACTACTTCTGTTTTTATAACCTATCCTATTGTCTGATCTATGTGACTAGGTCCATTTGACTTTAAGGAGGGTAGGTAATCAGGAGGGATGAAAAGAATGGGGAATAGTGCCAGCTCAGATGGCCAGAAGTGGGTTCAGGTGGACTCTTAGTGGTCCTCAGGTTCCCCCCTTCCCTCCGTACTCCAGCGGGGAGGTGCATGGGGAGGAGGGCAGGCAGACATCTGGCTCCCGGTTTCCTCTTTGATTCTGGAGAACAGCTCTTGCCAGGTATGGGGTTTAGGGAGGCCCCATACCAGAGCCTTTCTCCCTAACCTGAGGAGTGCCGGGAGGCTTGGCAGGCCCCCAGCCGTCCTTGTTTTTTTTCCCTGACTCCAGGCCTTCCCTGGGTGCCAGCTCAGATGGCCAGAAGTGGGTTCAGGTGGACTCTTAGTGGCCCTCAGACTCCCCCCTCCCTCCATACTCCAGGGGGGAGGTGCATGGGGAGGAGGGCGGGCAGACATCTGGCTTCCGATTTCGTCCTTGATTCTGGAGACCAGCTCTTGCCAGGTATAGCGTTTTTCTTCCCTGGACTTCAGTTTTTCCCTGGACACTGGTCTAGGTGGACTCTATAGGGGTCAACAGGCTTTTCCCCTATCTCTCCCTACACTAATGGGAATGCACTCTGGGAGGAGGGCAGGCTGTTCTAGCACTGGTTTATATTGGGACAGTCAGTGGAAGTTTTTTCTCTTTCTTTTCATATTGATAATATTGTGTGCATATATTCTATATATCCATAATATCCATCTTGTATTGGGACCTTAATACTGCCCTACAAAGCTCATTTCTAATATTTTACTGCCTCAGTCCCAACCCTTATTTCCCCCCATCCTCCCATATAGGTGCAGCTAATGACATGAAGCTCACCACATAGAATGATAAGTGCAGTTAGAGAAATAACTATACTGAAAATTATCATAACAATGTGAATGAATGAGGGAAAAAGAAAGCCTGTCTTGAGTACAGGTGTGGGTGGGAGAGTAGGCAGATCTGGGAAATTGGTGGTGGGAATCCTGCACTGGTGAAGGGGGCTGTTCTTTACATGACTGTAATCATACAACTACAATTATATTTGTAATCACGGTGTTTAAATAAAGATAATTACATTTGAAAAAAAAGAAAAGAATGGGGAACCAAAGCGAAATTTTATTTTAAAAAAGAAAATGGGAACAAAACTAAAGATGTCCCTACTGTATGGAGACAAACCATATTAAGTTAAGAAAACAAAAGGTTGGGCCCGGAGAGATAGCACAACGGCGTTTGCCTTGCAAGCAGCTGACCCAGGACCAAAGTTGGTTGGTTCAAATCCCGGTGTCCCATGTGGTCCCCGGTGCCTGCCAGGAGCTATTTCTGAGCAGACAGCCAGGAGTAACCCCTGAGCATCGCCGGGTGTGGCCCGAAAACAAAACAAACAAATAAAAATAAAAAAGGTTGAAAGTAGAGGAAAAGCCTGATAAAGAGACCTAAGCCAGATATTTGCTTAAGAAAACCAAGGGTGCAAGGGTGTTTGCAGTTCTGTCAAATTTTAATGATTATATTGAGAAATGTGGCGTCCACATGGCCATGTGTGCCTGGCTCCATGTCATTTTGTGCAGGCTATTTCTAAGGCTGTTTCCTTATTTCTGAAACATTCTCATGGATGGCCATACCAAGAATGCTGGGTTTGTGTCAAGTCTAGACTCCAATATATTTTTATGTACATTTCTTTAGTTGTTTATCTTTTTGTAGACATTTGGTTTGTTTCTAGTTTAGAGCTGAGTAATAATTCATTTTATAATATACTCTCTATTTTTTTATTCACTCTATTTTTATTCACCTAATTTCTTTATTCACTTAAGACACTTGGGTTGTTTCCAGATCTTGGTTATTATGAATAGTACTACAATGAATATAGGAGCATGCATACCTTTTCAAAGTTAATAGCAACTTTCTAAAAGAAAATGAAAAGCAAAAAAAAAAAAAAAAAAGAAAAAGAAAAAGAAAAGAAAAGAAAAAGAAAGAAAATGAAAAGCATCTAAGAAAGTAGAGGGCCTTAAATCACCTGGGGTGGGTGCTATATGTGGATCTTTTCTTAAACATCTGTGTCATGTGGTTGGTTCTCTGTGAAGACAAGTGCCCTTGTAAAGATTTTGTCAAGGAAGAGAACTTGGAACACTGGTGGTCTCTTCATTCTAAGGGTCTTTGGTTCTGATGAGTTCTAGCTTTATTTTTTTCAACTGGCAAATTTTTAGGCTGACAGCAATAATTTCCTGCTAAGTCATTTCTTCTCCCTCCCTCTTGTTTTTATGGTTTTCTTTTGTTTGTTTGTTTTGTTGTTGTTGTTTTTATGGTTTTCTATTCATTGCTGAGTCTCCTCTCTTTTCCCACACCTGACATCCCACTTCATAAAACAAGAGAGTAAGAGAAAATTGGCTGATGAACATAATCCATTCCAGATGTGCCCATAAGTGAATCTTACAAAGTTTCATCATAAATAGAGATAATGGGATATTGAGAACTACTCTCAGTGTTTGAGACATTGATTATGTGAAATAGTTTATATGTAATGCACTAGCAACATTAACATTCAGCAGTAACAGATTATAAAGTGTTCTTGGATCTCAGCACTGGGTTTCTTCCCTCTAGTATGGATTCTTCCCTCTACTATGGTTATAAATGCAAGGGAAGTTGGTTAAAAATATGGCCTATTGAATTCTTGTTCTGGAAAAAAATAGTAATATTCTTGGTCTTTTCTTTTTGTTTTAATTTCAGTGTACTCTATTATTCATGGACTGTTTTCTTAAGAAATATTTATATAATATTAATGTAACAGTAATAATTTCACAGTTTAAACATACATTCTCTCCAAAATTTTATGTCCTCATTTTTTCATTTTTATATGGAAAGTTAATTTTTTCTGCCCTCATAGTTTAAATCCCCATTACAGTATTAACTCAAAATTTTAAGGAATAAGTGAACTTCTGAAATTGTAAATAGGCAATTGATTTTCTATCTAGTTCACACACTTCCATCATGTCTTGACTCTTGTAAGTATTCACAGACTTCAAACAAATCTTTTTTGTTGAGTTACTTTGCCTAAAACTTAAATAAAAATTAAAAAATATTTTCTAATAAAATTTAAACTACAACAAAAATTAGAAATAAACTGGTACGACCTCTATTCAGAACCAATTACTTTTTACTTGCTTAGATTTTCCCCTACATTTATATAAAGCATTATGTAATTTATTTCAGAAACTTTGATGTAACATTGACAATGTTTTCCTTTGCCAGAGGAAACACATCAGCAGTATTTTATTAACTGCCTAGAATATTAACATTAAAATTTTTTTCAATTGTTTTTAACTTTTTGCAATTTTTGTGATAAATTGTTCCATGGCAAAATTAATATTTTTAATTTTTTTATTTTAGATCATTTTTGTAGAGATTCTATGAAAAAGGAAAATAAATGCTAGTTAATTGGAATAGATTAAGGATCTTTTTCATGTGAGCTATATGACTGACCTATTTTTTATTATTATATATTCTAGCATATCTTATTTCTCTTACAAAAAAATGAACACTTGACAGCAGATAACATTCTTTTTGGGGGGTGACTGCACCCTGTGATGCTCAGGTGGTACTCCTGGTTCTGAATTCAGAAATCACTCCTGGCAGGTTCGGGGAACCATTTGAGATGACGGGGATCAAACCCAGATCAGCCACATATAAGGCAAATGCCCTGCCCTCTGTACTATCACTCCAGCCCCCAGATAACACTCTTTATAAAATAAATTTAGTTATCATCTTCCTGCCTTTGAATCAAAACTAGAAGCTTATGTCTGTGATAAATATATTTATTTTTTGAAGGTTACAATTTTTCTTTTCTTACTTTTTGAATGCTTGTCCATTTTTAATGAAAACATTTTGCCAGTTACATCTAAGTACAGTTAATTTTGTTGATTTTGCCAAAAATAAGATGATTTTATCAAACTGAGAAAAGTTTTAACACAAAATATTTTCTTCATATATGTCTTTGATATATTTGTCTTATCCAATCGGGGTTCTAGTCTGTTTTATAGGTACAGCAAATGTACCTAGGCTGATGCTATTTGCTTTTATCCCTCATATTTTATTGGCCATTTCATTCAGATTCCAAACCAGGACAAGTTTAAGAGCATAAATGGGAGTTATAAGTGCTTACATGCGTTGGTGGCATAAAATAGGCACTGTCTTAAGTCCACACTGAAATATGGAGTCACCTACCCTTTCTCTTTTCATTTCTTACAGTTCTCCTTTTGTTTATATCCCAAAGGGTTTCTTAATTTTCTCCTTCATAACATTAATTCAGTGTTTTGCAATGTCAAACATGTCTTGTGTTTCTAACACCTATTTGGAATCTTTTATTGGACTGTTAGCCTCCCTGTTTCTTTTCAAATAGCACTACTCCTTTTAATTCTACCCCATTATTATTCATCTCAACGTGTTCTAGTATTCTATTGTGAATTACTCATGTTTATTTCACAAAGGTCATGCGAACCTGCTTATTGTTAAAATGTCAAAATTTTTTGAAAATTTTTTCTAATTTTTGACTTTTAAAATAAACTGTTTTCAGGTTTATTCTTTTAGTTTTTTTTTTTTAACCATTCTAGAGTTTTTGTAAAGGGCACAAGTTATTTTGGGTTTTTAATTGGGTAAATAAGTAACTTATTCTTGAACAATAAGAAACCTATCCATGCTATATATACATATATAAGTATGTATAAATATGCATACATGTATATAATTACTTTATTTAAGCACCTTGGTTAAAAATTGTTTGTGCTTGAGTTTCACTCATACAATGCATACTCCCTTCATCATCAGTGCACAGTTCCTGCCACCAATGTCCCCAGTTTCTCTCCCACACTTACCCACTTTCACCCTTTCCTGCCTCCAGAGCAAGCATCTCTCTCTCTCTCTCTCTCTCTCTCTCTCTCTCTCTCTCTCTCTCTCTGTCTCTCTCTCTCTCTCTCTCTCTCTCTTCCTCCTACTCTTTTCTCTCCTCTTCTCTATTTTTGACACTGTGGTACGTGGTATACAATCAAAACCATTGCTAATAGTATCACTATTAGCATTTGGGTATCACTCAAATCACTTTATCCTCTTCTAGCATCCAGTTTTTGTCAGTTCTACCTGCCATTGTCACAGTAGATGGATTATTCACTGCCCTAACTGCATTCACCACTCCTTGTGGTGAGCTTTTACCATGGACTGTTCTATCCATAACTTCTTGACAACAAATAGGCTGCTCAAGTTATGAATGCCTTAACTTTTGAGTCACTTACCATAATTGAATCTATTCTTAAAAATACAATTAGATATTAAGTCATTGTGAACTTTACCCAAAACAAAATTTCAGTCCCCCCCCCCAAGTGTGGGAAACAAAAAACCTACTAAACTGTGATTAAGGGACTGAAAAGTCATACATGCTAGGCATCCCCCATTGCAATGCAATGCAGTATTGTTTGATCCAACATTGCTTGGGTTTCTCCCAAAGGAACTGGCAGGGGCATGCGCCATCAGAGATCAAACTTGGGCTGACCTTTTCAAATTCCAGTAGTCATCAAACATATGGTATTGCTGACTGAGCTGGTATCTGATTCTCCCCTGCTGATTTGTTTTCTAATATGAACTATTGAATTTTAGTTTTCAACTCTGGCTCAAAATACACACTATATTCTATAGGAGACTTTCTGATTCAGAAAATTAGGAAAGATATCGGTTTATTTGGGTTTATTTGTGTAAATATTTTTCCAGGTGTGTCTGAAAGTACCTTCTTGGCCAAACATTGCTAGGGTTGGGATCCAATTGCTGATTTTCATATTGACTCTAGCAATTGCTGATTCTGCTGTCTTAAGTGGTGTTTTACTTGCACTCCTCTTAGATGTAATTTCTGTTTCTGGTAGAGAAGGCAACTGATTGAATATCTATGAATATTGAATAACTATAACTAAAATTTTTATGAAATCAAAGAGCAATAATGAGCCTCTTCATTGCATTGTAAGAAGTAGAAGTATGATCATTATTAAAGGAATTAAGTCAGATGATCCAGATGACATGAGTTTGAATCATAATTTACTGGTTAAATAAAATTAGTTTTAAGTCACTGAATTTCGCTATGCATTAGTTTTCTTATAGGTTAGTTAATAGAATCTAGCTCATTGAGTTTTAAGAATGGTTAAATGACATATAGAGAGGTTTTTGTTTGGTTGATTTTGAATTGGGGGCCACATCCAATGGTACTCAGGGATTACTTCTGGCTCTCTATCACTTCTGGAAAGGCTCAGGGGACTAGATATACAGGGTTCCATACATTGAACTACATATACATCTCTCCATCCCCAAATTTATTTTTGTTGTTGTTTTTTGTTTGTTTATAATGCCTGTTTTTGTTGATGGGAAGAAGAGAAAAATGTAAACACATTAAGTGCTGAAGAAATCATAGCTACTGTTACTTTCAAATACATATTCATTTTCACCCTTCTGATATCACAGTACTTTCTGTAATTTTAATTCTAGCAGCAAGTACATTGCTAACCGATGTTTTTGTCATGTTGAGCTTTCATAGTTTAATTTTATTTGATATTTTAGTGAAAAGTTTGGGATTACTGAACCCAAGTCAGCCACATGCAAGGAAAGTGTCCTACTCACTGTCTGATCTCTTCCTCTACTCTACGATCTTAACTGTCTGAATGATTAAAGAAACCATCAGGTACTTGAATGTGTAATTCTGGGCCACTCAAGAGAGAAACACTGCTTCAATTATTAGAGGAAAAAAATTTAAGTACATAAGGGCTTGGATAACTAAAAGGATAATAACAGCTTTGTAGTATCATGAAGATAGTAAGTTCTAGAATCAATTATGTTTTGTAACTGAGGCTATGATAGAAAGAGGCTTGATATGTTAATACTTAGAAGCTTAAAGGAAGACTTTACTGAAGCAGAAATGCAAATGTCTGGGAAAAAGATATTCTATTCATCTGATGCTGTCTCTGAGGTCCAAGAGGGGACCTTAAGAAACTCCCATTCACACATCACAAAGAATGAGAATAACAGTGTTGGCGGGGATGTGGAGAGAAAGGAACTCTTATCCACTGCTGGTGGGAATGCCGTCTAGTTCAACCTTTATGGAAAGTGATATGGAGATTCCTCCAAAAACTGGAAATTAAACTCCCATACGATCCAGCTATACCACTCCTAGGAATATACCCTAGGAACACAAAAATACAATACAAAAACCTCTTCCTTACACCTATATTCATTGTAGCACTATTTACCATAGCAAGACTATGGAAACAACCAAGATGCCCTTCAACAGACGAATGGCTAAAGAAACTGTGGTACATATACACAATGGAATATTATGCAGCTGTCAGGAAAGATGAAGTCATGAAATTTTCCTATACATGATGTACACGGAATCTATTATGCTGAGTGAAATAAGTCAGAGAGAGAGAGAAAAAAACGCAGAATGGACTCACTCATCTATGGGTTTTAAGAAAAATGAAAGACATTCTTGCAATAATAATTTTCAGACACAAAAGAGAAAAGAGCTGGAAGTTCCAGCTCACCTCAGGAAGCTCACCACAAAGAGTGATGAGTTTAGTTAGGGAAATAACTACATTTTAAACTGTCCTAATAATGAGAATGTATGAGGGAAATGTAGAGTCTGTTTAGAGTAGAGGCGGGGGTTGGGTGGGGAGGAGGGAGATTTGGGACATTGGTGATGGGAATGTTGTACTGGTGATGGGTGGTGTTCTTTACATGACTGAAACCCAAACACAATCATGTATGTAATCAAGGTGTTTAAAAAAAAACTCAAAAAAAATCACAAAAAAAAAATAAATGTAGTTAAATCAAATTAAAAAATAAAAAGAAACTCCCATTCTGGTGAAGTGTGATGTTCTTTGCATGACTGAAACCCAACTACAATCATATTTGTAATCAAGATGTTTAAATAAAGATATTAAAAAAAGAAACTCCCATTCATATGTGATTGATTGGTTAATGTTTATTTCTGTAAGGATGCCTGATAAGTGTTGGGGGTAGTACAACAGGCAGATTACTTGCCCTGACACCTTATATGATCCCTTGAGTCCATCAGGAGAGTTCCCTGAATGCAAACTAAATAAACCCTGAGTACCACCATTTCTAACACAAAAAGCAAGAAGAGGTAGAGGAAAAGGAGGATTAGAAGGAAGAAGAACAACAGAAACATCAATAACAACATTTCAAGAGTGATATTTAAAGGAACTGTAAATTGACAGAAAACACAAAAAAGAGACTAGTTAAAAATTATATTCCATGTTAGCTGAAGTTGCTCTCCAGAACAAGTGGAGACTAGACCTAGGCTCGGGGGGGGGGGGGGGGGGGGGCGGACGACAATGTTTCTATGCTAACAAGTCAGAAATCACCCATGAGACACTGACAGGTGAAATCTAGTTTGGAGGAGTTGGAAAGGAGACAGAAAGACTGCCACCTGGTATGAACAGTGAGTGGTTCAATAACCCAGGAAAACATCCCTTATTAAGATGTTCCAGTATGTGCCCATAAGTAGGGACATGGATGAGGAAACACAAGTAGAGTCAAAGATTTGATAAGAAGAGGAGGAAATGTTGTGACCTGAATTCTGAAGGAGGGACGCCATTTTGTAAAGGCCACATGGCAGGGCTTCTCAGGTTCTGAGCAGGCAGAAATGCCATTTTGTGAGAATGACATTGTATAAACTAAATGCTAAGTCTTCACAAGCCTGTTTCCATAGACCCCACCCCAAACTACCTGGCCGTACCAGGTAGCCTATCAGGAAAGAACAAGGGAGCAGTAGGAAGATATCCCTAGAAAATAGCCAATCATTTTAGAGATCATCAGAAAGCTGGAACCTCCCTATATCCTATAAAATCTTCTTCATGACCTTGGGCAGGGCTCATCTCCTTTGGGAGATGGCCTTGGCAGGCCAGTGTGGGAGTTTTGTTGGCAGATGGATTAAAGTATTAAACTTAAAAAAAAAAAAATTTCAGGACAGGAGCAATATCATGGCAGGTAGGGCATTTGCCTTTCAAGTGGCTGATCCAGGCTTGATCCCTGGCATCCCATATAAAGACAGAGTATTGTATAGCAGGTTGGGTGATTGCCTTGCATGCAGACAACCTGAGTTATATTTCTGGCATCTTATTTGCTCCTAAAGCACTGCCAGGAATAATTCTTCAGTGTAGAGCCAGAAGGAACAGTGAACACTGACAGGTGTGGCCCTACTGCCCCTCAGAAGCACATCCCCCCTGTAACCCAGTCTTTCAGTCTTTATGCCTTGGTAGTTTACCAAAATGTCTTTGATGAATTGGAAAGATGATTCATAGAGTATTAGTTTTATATTCCAATGCAGAAAACAGAAATCTTAACTTGGAACATAAAGATAAAAGCTCCAAGACAATTTGCCCCAAGTATCAAAAAAATTTTAGTAATAATTGTAAGTTCAGTGTACTATCACTCTATGGCAGGCATCATGTGTGATCACATTTAACTCTTAAAACTCATATAGCTATTTTTCCCCTCATATAACTGGTGAGCAGGTTATTTACTTAAAGCCTCTTATATAAGGACCTTATTTATTTGTTTGTTTAGTTAACCAGTAAAAGCTACAGCGAGGAAATCAAGATCAATTTTTGTGCTCCAATACTAAGTGTTGCCTTCCCGTAGTGGTGAAGAACAATGTTGATACTATGGTTCTTTCATATTCTAACTGATGTGCTGTCAATTATTATGTCCTTTTGTTCCATCTTTAATTATGCTTTATTTTTTTAATGAAGATTGATTATTTCACAACATTTAGCTTTATATTTTAGGCATGTGTGCATAACTACTGAAATTTGTTGAGACTGGGCAATTTTCCAATTCATTTAAATTAAACAGATATTTTAATCAGAAAATTTAAAGTTAAGAAATTATTAATGTGAATTATTTACTTTTGCCATCTTTTATCATTCACATTGCTTGGTACATGGTTTGGTTACCAATTGATTTTATGCCACAAAATGCCACTTCAATTGGCAAAATTTCTTTCGGGGTAATTTATGACCCAACTGTGACATTTTGGTAATTTCTTCTTTAGGAAAGCAACTTGGATGAACCAACTATATAATGACCCCCAGATAAAAATCTTTAAGTTACAATCTAGATCTGCAGAATGAACATTTGGAAAGTATCCAACTATGCTATTCTCCAGAATCATTGAAACCACTATTTATATATCAAATTATTGCTTTTGACAAGTGGAATTACCAAATGATTGAATTGGGATGTCAGTCATATGCCAGATCTCAATATAGCCACTGATTACTAATATTTGCGCATATTTGACCATTCTCCGTATAAAATCAATGATCTTTTCTTGATTTGTAATTATGTTTGAAACAAAAAATTTCTATAAAGAGTTCTCTTAGAAAATTTAGTTCTAATAGTTCTAATTTATTATTATTTATTATTTAAGATATTTTGGTAGTTGAGAATTTGATCCTTAATTATCATGTTTCTTAGTTTGCATTCACCTATCCCCTATTCTGCCCAGACTCCCAATTCTCATTTATTCATAAATACTTCTTCAATTTTAAAGACTGCTAGGATTTCATAGAATCACTTTAGTATACCTTCTTCTTTCCCCCTGTTCTCAATACAAGGATTCATTTCAAGTTACATAAAATAAAGAATTTTATGAAAAGCAATTTTAAATAGTAATAGTAAAAGCTATAGGATAGATAAAGGATAAGTTTAAAATTGAGGCTTCTAAATAAGATCTTCTGAATGGGAGCCAGAGAGATAGCACAGCAGTAGAGCATTTGCCTTGCATGTGGCTGACCTGGAATGGACCTGGGTTCGATTTTCTGCATCCCATATGGTCCCCTTAGCCTGCCAGGAGCGATTTCTGAGCGCAAAGCCAGGAGTAACTCCTGAGTACTGCCAGGTGTGGCCCCAAAAGCCAAAAAGCCAAAAAAAATTGTATAAATGGCCCCTTTGACCACCATATTAATAGATTATTAAAAAATATAAATACCATTCCTATTCTCTAGCAGAGGCTTTTGTATCTGAAAGCAGATTAAATATATCATGAAGCTGAATTACAGTGTAATTCCCTTTGAGTCTTAAGTGCATGGTATGAGCCCCTTTTTATGTCTGTATAATAAAAGCAATCACTCCTATTTGATGAGGGCTTTACAACTTACAAGGTAATTTTAGTTCATGGCTTCTTATACACATGATAACTTACAAACACTCTAGCAGGAAATCATTACTTTACCAAACTATCAAAGAAGCTTCAGGTAGCTTTTACAAGTACTAAAATGAAATTTTCTAATTTTAAAACAGTTCTCTATCTTCAAAATCAATTCATTTAGAGGTTCTTCTTCTGAGCACATAGATAGACATAAAAGCTAGTATGGCACCAACTTTGGAATACAGAGGTCCTGACTCTTCTCAGGATCAACAAGCACAGCTGTCTCAACAAAAAAGAATATTCTACTGAAGATTCCGTAAGCAGAATTGTGCTATTTCATTAGGTAATATATCTTTAAAATTGCCTTTAGATTATTCCTTTGGCATCTTAAAATGCTATCTTTTGTCATTTGAAACTGCTGCGATGAATAAGTTATGAATCTTTTTTCTTTACAGAAAAGATCATTTGAATTTTCTGAGACCTATTTGACCATAAATAGGTATTATCATATCTGTCCTTAGTTTCCTATACTCAGGTCCAGCTTCTACAAGTCTTTTTTTTTTCTTGGTTTTTCGGGCCACACCCATTTGATGCTTAGGGGCTACTCCTGGCTAAGCGTTCAGAATTGCCCCTGGCTTGTGGGGACCATATGGGACGCTGGGGGATCAAACCAAGGTCGTGATCTTTCCTTGGCTAGCGTGTGCAAGGCAGACACCTTACCTCTAGTGCCAGCTCGCTGGCCCCAGCTTCTACAAGTCTTAAGCAATCCACCTTCCTAAGGAAAAAATCTATTTAAAAGAAAAAAAACTTAGGCATAATTCAGTTTATGGCTGGAAATATATGAATGAGTACATATAAAAATATATATTAATATATTTATTTTATATTTATAACATATTTATGATATATTTGGTTAATTATTAATTATTAATGTTATATTATTGTAATTAATATTATAATTTTATCATTAATTATTATTAATGATATAATTATTGTAATTATGATTATATTATATTAAATAATGATGTGTAATGTATGTATAAGTATATGATATATTTTATATTTCTTTATTTAAAATAAATATAATCTCTATATATGAGTGAATCCAGGTCATGTTCAAACTGGGCTGTTCCATAGACTCACATCTTTCTTGAGTGAGCTGTAAACCAATTTGTGAAAGATCATTAGTACACTGATACATGCATCAGAAAGCATCTCATTAGGAGATGGCAGGCCATTAGGAAAGGGCAGGCCATGCCCATGCCTTGTCAAAGCCATGCCTGATGCCTCCATTGCTCAGCATCACTGTTTTCCCAATGGCCCTGCCTCATCGCCCATCTAAAATTCTCTTCAGGTATCCCAATATGACAAAACTTCAGGTACACCAGGGCTTGTCTGAGTGAGTGTATGTATCTTCACCCTGCCACTTCCTTCTCTCACTCACTACCATTGTCATGAGAGCTATGAGTGTAGTTATAACTCTAACTGAACTCACCACTCTTTGTGGTAAGCTTTATACTGTGGGTTGGTCCTTCCAGCCCTCATCTCTATAGTCTCCGTGTATTATTACAACAATAACTTTTGTATTTCTCAATCCCATAGATGAATGAGACTATTCTGTGTCTTTCTCTTCTGATTTATTTTACTCAGCATAATAGTTTCCACATTCATCCATGTATAGGAAAATTTCATGACTTCATTTTTTCTGATGGCTACATAGTATCCCATTGTGTATGTGTACTACAGTTTCTTTAAGCCATTCATCTGCTATCAGGTATCTGTGTTGTTTCCAGATTCTGGCTATTGTAAATAGCACTGCAATGAATATATGTGTGCAAAGGGTATTTTTGTATTGGGTCATTGTGTTCCTAGAGTATATCCCTAGGAGTAGTATAGCTGGATCATATGGGAGCTCAATTTCCATTTATCCATTTCTTCCAGGTTCTCATATTTTGTGGCATAGAGTTTCTTAAAGTAGTCTCTTGATTACCCTTTGGATCTCTGTATTATCTGTAGTGATCTCTGCCTTTTCATTTCTAATCTGCTTTATTAAGTTTCTCTCTCTCCCTTTCATTGTGAGTTTTAGTAGTTGTTTTTCAATCTTTTTTAAATTTTCAAAGAACCAACTTTTGCTTTTGTTGGTCTTTCAGATTGTTTTTTAGGTTTCCACTTCATTAATTTCTGCTTTAAGCTTTGTTATTTCCTTCTGCCTACTTATTTTAGGTTCATTTTGTTGATCATTTTCTAATTTTTTAAGCAGTATCATTAAGCTATTTATGTAGGCCCCTTCTTCCTCAGCAAGAAGCTATAAATATTTCTCTTAGTACAACTTTTGTTGTGTCCCATAAATTCTGATAATTTGTGTCTTCATTGGCATTTCTTTCTAGAAATTTTTTGATTTCCTCTTTTGTTTCATCTCTGACCCACTGGTTGTTCAGTAGTGAGCTGTTTAATTTTCAAGTGTTAAAGTTTTTCTTCTGTGTCCCTATGTAGTTCACTTTAATTTCAGTGCCTAGTGATCTGAGAAGGTAGTTTGCATGATTTCTATCCTTTTAATTTTATGGAGGTACATTTTATGAGCCAGCATGTGGTCTATTTTGGAGATTGACCCATGTGCATTGGAGATGAATGTGTATCCAGTTTTCTGGGATGGAGTGCCCATATTTATCTACAAGTCCACTTTCTTCCATTTATCCTTTTAGAGCTAGTATGTTCTTGTTAAGTTTCACTCTGGTTACCCATCAAAAAGGTGACAGGGTTTTGTTGAGGTCTTCATGATTATTGTGTTGCTATCAATGTCTTCTTTTAGATTTGTCAATAATTTTTAAAAATAATTAGCTGGTCCCTCATTGGGTGCGTTTATTTTTAGGAATGTGATTTTTTTCCTGCTGTACATATCCCTTGATTATTACAAAATGTCCATCTTTGTCCCTTATCACTTTTTTTAGTTTAAAGTTTGTGTCTGATATTAATATGGCCACTTCTGCTTTTTTTTTAGGGGGTGAGAAGGGGTCACACCCGGCAGTACTCAGGGGTTACTCCTGGCTCTACACTCAGAAATCAACCCTGGCAGGCTCGGGGGAGTATATGGGATGCCGGGATTCGAACCAATGTCCTTCCGCATGCAAGGCAAATGCCTTACCACTGTGCTATCTCTCTGGCCCTCACTCCTGCTCTTTTTAAGAAAGTTGTTTGCTTGGATGATTGTTCTTCAGCCTTTGATTTTGAGTTGATGTCTGTTCTGACTCTTCAGATATGTTTCTTATAGGCAGCAGAAGGTTGTATTCAGCTTTTTGATCCATTTTGCCACTCTGTATCTCTTAACTGGTGCTTCTAGTCCAGTGACGTTGAGAGAGATAATTATCATGGGATTTAGTGTCATCTTTGTGTAGGAGTTTGGTGTGTCTTTTATCTGCCTTGTCTTAAAGACCTTTCAGTTTTTCTTTTAATGCTGGTTTTGAGTCTGTAAAATTTCTGAGCTGTTTTTTTTTTTTAATCCATAAAGCTATGTATACTTCCTTCAAACCTGAAAGTGAGTCAGGCTGGGTGCAGTATTTTAGGCTAAGCATTCATTTCATTGAGTTTTGTCACTATATCCCACCACTGCCTTCTGGCCTTGAGGATTTCTTGCAACAGGCCTGCTGTTTATCTTAAGGATACTCCTTTGAATGTAATTTTCTTTTTGATCTTGCTGTTTTCGGTATTCTATCCCTACCTGTGGGATTTGTTATTGTGATTAGGATGTGTCCTGGGGTGCATTTCTTTGGGTCTTATTTTTTTAGCTCGTATTCTTTGGGCATAAAGGATTTGGTTGCGTGCACTCTTTAGCTTTGGGAGTTTCTCTGTAATCATGTCCTTGACTGTTGATTCTTTCTGGGGATTTCCTTCCTGGGTCTCTGGGACTCCCAGGATTCTTGTGCTGTTTCTGGTTGAGTTTATCAAAGACTTCTATTTTGATATGTTCATATTCTTTAGGAATTTTTTCCATTGTGTGATCATTTGTTTAAAGACTCTTTTCCATAATTTTTTGTTGTATGGAGTTTTTATGAGCTTTATGTTCCAGCTCATTGATTCTATCCTCAACTGCTGTTACTCTGTTGGTTAGACTTTTCATTGAGGTTTTCATTTCTTCTACCAATTTTTTCAGTTCTGTTTTTCAGTTTGGAGTTTTCTGATTTCTATTTTCTATCCTTTTCATTCTTGTTATGGTTCATTCAGCTTGGTCTATGATTTCTTTGAGTTCTATGAACATCCTTCATATTTCTTCTCTAAATTTCTTATCTGAAAGGTTAAATAGGTGGTTGGCACTTTTTGCATTATTAGAGCTGCCATCTTCATTCTCTATCCATAGTCTTGGCCTGCATTGTTTCCCCCTTTGTCATACTTGTTGTGAGATATTTTTTTCTGTGTGTTGTGCTAGGGTTCATTGACTGTGAGTTGTGCACAGCCATGGAATGAAGCAGAGTGGCCAGGCTCCTCTTGGGTGGTGACAGCTTACCTCCAATCACATAGCTTCCACAGAAACATCTAGGTGGGATTGATCCCAAAAGCCACAGCCTCTGGTCAGGCAACAGCTGCTTGCAATGGCATTCATCAGCAATCAGGCCCCTTTCAAAATATTTTAGAGGCATTTACGATAGTTAAACTTTTAATCTCTTGATATTTTCAGTATGAAATTTATTAAATATGTCCTGTGACATATTTGTATGTTGAGGATTTACTGAGAAACTTTTTGTGACAATCTTTAAATTTACTTTAAAAACCTTTAATAAACATCTGTAAGATTTTAGTATAGATGTTATCATTTTGAAGTTAAGTGATTATTCATCTGTCAGGCTAATACAAAAGTACATAGGACAAATCCTTATCTCTCTGTTTATCCTTCTTGTTTTTGTTTTGGGTTCATATTTTTCTATATTTAGGGCTTATTCCTATCTTTGTAATCAGGAATCACTCCTGGGAGGGCTTGAGGGATGATACACATTGTGCAGAGATAGAACCTAAATATAACAGCCATGTGCAAGGAAGCTACTTTTTTCTCTGTACTACAACTTGAATTACATTATTTTCCTTTTTCTGAAGATCTGCTTTTGAATAGATGAAAACTTTAGTTCTGTATTTTCAAATTAAAATATCTATTGTTAATTGCAACTGAATCATGGATTAATCTCAACAGTATCATGGTAGCTAGCATATAGGTAATATCTAAGATATATCAGTAATATCAATGATTTTTAATTTACTGAAGGGCTAAGACACAGTTCTACATCTCTATTCTCACAGAAGTTGATGATGAAACAGATGATGATTTAGCATTACTGGCACATTGGTCTCTATTACTAATGTAGCAAGATATGTTTTAACTGGTTCTATAAAGTCATTTCAAAAGCGACATTATTTTTTGTAAAGATATTAAAAGACACATGATTTCCATACATCTCCACCATTGTAGAAGCCAATGTACACAAGAAATAATGCCAAATCTCTGAAAATTAAAATATCCAATTATCTATTTAAGCATAAAAATGAGATTGTGTTAGTCACTTAGTGATCTTTGAACTAGTATTAGGCTAAATCACTGGCATCACCTCAGAGACCTTTAGAGTGAAAAATATTATATTCTTATCAGTTCTTTTTTAGACTCTATTCATTTAGTAACATTATTCTCATTTTCTTTTATCTACATCTGTTACATTTTCAATACCTGGAAATACCACCTATTCCCCATTTTTCACATTGAAAAACTTCCTTATTTCTTCACTAGTAATCATCAAGATGTAATAGGTCATATCAAGGAAAAAATCCTTGCCAAAGAACTATAAAAAGAGATAAGAGAAATTTCTAACTTCATGCACTGCAACTGAAGAAACTTGAGTTCACAAATTACACTTGAAAAAGCCTCCCTTGCCAGGAGGCTCCAAGCATTTTAAGAGTTGGATGCAAGTTTACTACCTAATAGTCCCAGATTTTTAAGATGGGTTGCCTGAACACTAAAGGATAAAAACAGATGTCTTGATATGGACTAAAGAATGTAGGCACATTATTTGCAATGTTAGCATAAAAAAGCAAAAAATCAAAATCAGACAAACAAAAGAGAAATGTCTTAAAAGTGCCAATGATATGCATGCAAGATAAAACCTAATCTTTTTGTTTGTTTGTTTGTTTCTGGGCCACACCGGGTGACGCTCAGGGGTTACTCCTGGCTATGCGCTCAGAAGTTGCTCCTGGCTTGGGGGACCATATGGGACACCGGGGGATCGAACCGTGGTCCGTCCAAGGCTAGCGCAGGCAAGGCAGGCACCTTACCTCTAGTGCCACCGCCCGGCCCCAGACCTAATCTTAAATAATAATAATAATCTAGTCCTAAAGAAGAGTAGCCAAATGGCTTTGTCTAGGATTGGTCTTTGAGTTTTGTCATTTAACCTTATTAAACATGAACAACTATTGGTGGTAATAAATTAAGCTAACCACTGTGTCCCCTTTAGGTTCATTAACAATTACCACAGACAAACAGTGAAGAAATTCTGCTGATGTAGTTATAATCCTGGGGCTACTTATGGCCATTGTGCATAATGCTACACTCCATAAGACAAAATATACTGCTGGGAAATTTTTTGCAGCATTTTTAACATACTACTTCCACAGTTGACATTTCAACATCATGATTGTTTACTCTCTTGGGAGATAATGGCATCTTTTGCAAATTTCAGGGACTGTTGAATAATTGCTGTTGGGATGTTTCTTGCTTCTCGTTTGCTGATTTAGTCCCACTGGCTCATTACAAGTTTTGTTATTCCTTTTCTAAAATCCGAGATTCATCAGCAAGTGAAAACAAAAAAAGCAGGGTTAGGGTGAAAATGGGGAGATCAATCCTCTTAGACTTGAGAAACTATAAAATGTGGTCATTTGGCAACACATTCATTCTTTCTCGGGGTGCAGCACTCTACACATTTAGGTGAGTCATGAGGTGAAGAATAAAATCTGTATCCAAGTTACAAATTGATGCTTCCTTGCCTATCTAGAAATTAAATGAGCTGTTGCTTAAAAAGAACCTATGATGACTTCGTGGTAATCTCATGCTACATAGACATTAAATGATGTTTTCCTAATAGCCTGCACTAAAAAGAGAGGTGCATTTCCTGAGATAGCTTGGTCTGTCACATGTTATAATAAATAGAGTAACACCAGTCTTTCTAGCAATGTACTTGCTTAATTTGATTACAGTGCTATTAAATAATTCTTATCAAAATTGTAACTAATAAACACCTAACTAGAATAGGTCACAAAAGAATAAAGTTAGCATTATTCATAGCATTTCTTCTTAGGGTTGTCATGAAAGATGTCACATTTATATAAATTTCATACTACAGTCATTCAGAAAGTTTTAAGTCTACCTGACTGAGATTCATTTGTCCCTTCTCTACATTTTGGTAATCAACAGTAAAGATAAATTATATTCATAAGTAAAAAGATCAAAAGGAAGAATTAACTATCAAATTGTTCATGAGGAACATCTACAGTCCTTTGAAAAGAAGGCTCTAATAAGATTGGGTAGGGTAAAGAGAAAAGAGTAAAATACAAATTTATTAAATTCTTCCTATCTTGGATCTGATATATCATCCATAAGAAAATCTCCCTCATGTATGAGAGTTGTTCACTTGGACATGTATGTTGTTGATACCTTTTATGCTCACATATCTTAACATTGTAATTATGGATGGATTCACTTGGGTTCACTTTGCCTTAATTTAAAAACTACAGGTATTTATGAAAGTATGACCTCTAGAATCTGATTGTTTCTTAATTTGGGGAGCCATACTCAGTAGTGTTCAGAGGTTACTCCTGGTTATGTGCTCAGAAATTGCTCCTGGCTTAGGAGACCATATAGGATGCCGGGGATCGAACCTCCGTCCATCCTGGGTCACCACTGTGCCATCACTCCAGCCCCTAGAATCTGATTTTGAGTTTCTGTGTTTGGGCCACACCCAGCGTTACTCCTGGTTACTCCTGGCTGTCTGCTCAAAAATAGCTCCTGGCAGGCATGGGGGACCATATGGGACACCAGGATTCGAACCAACCACCTATGGTCCTGGATGGGCTGCTTGCAAGGCAAACGCTGCTGTGCTATCTCTCCGGGCCCTGATTTTGAGTTTCATCTTAACTTCTTAATTTAGTTTAAACCTCTTTTAAATGGGGTGTTAGTAGTGTCATAGAATTATGATAAGGATTAATTGATGAAATATTTGAACACTGCCTATCAAAAATAACTATTCCATGTATTATTTATTATTATTTTTAATCTTATTGTCTTTTATTAGTAGATCTTACCCTTATGAACACTAAGCTCTATGAGAACAAAAGACATATCTGCCTTACTCATTCTAAAAAAAATTATCAGTCTGATATGTTATAATGCCTAGAACATGGTAATAAATTAAGAGGAAAAAATCTATCTAAAATTGCCTTGACAGGGTTCAGAGAGATAGATAGCACAGTGGTAGGGCATTTGCCTTGCAAGCAGCCAATCTAGGATGGATGGTGGTTCAAATTCCAGCATTCTTTTTTTTTTTTTTTTTTTTTTTTTGGTTTTTGGGCCACACCCGGTGACGCTCAGGGGTTACTCCTGGCTATGCGCTCAGAAGTTGCTCCTGGCTTGGGGGACCATATGGGACACCGGGGGATCGAACCAAGGTCCGTCCTAGGCTAGCGCTGGCAAGGCAGGCACCTTACCTCTAGCGCCACCGCCCGGCCCCAAATTCCAGCATTCTATATGGTCCTCCATGCTTGCCAGGAGCAATTTTTGAGCGCAGAGCCAGGAGTAATTTCTGAGCGCCGCTGGGTGTGACCCAATTCACCCCGCCCAAATTACCTTAATAATAGAATCTGTAAACTCATCTCTGAACTGAATTTATCATTGTGAAGAGATAGGAGGTGGGATTTTTTTAAAGGGGGACCCTTAGACAATGATGGAAGGAAATAGACCTTGGTCATGGTGGGTTTGAGTTGGTTTTGGAATGTTGTGTGCATGTAATTGTGTCACTCTTAATAGTAAAAATCATGGTGACTGACATAAAAATAAAATAAAATATATTGCCCTAAAGTCCTAGTTACTGTGGAAATGAATGTAATCTTAAATAGTGTAGGATTAAATTAAGCCTCTATATAATATTACATAACTTAAATAGACTAACTCTCATCTATTAGGACATTCTATATGACTGTTAGGATATTCTATATGAATATTTTATGAAACATTATTTAATCCAAAGTGATATCCAGTTTTACAGTAAAGAATTTTAACATAATGAGTTTATATATAATAGCTAAAATAGTTCATCTTTTAATAGGAACCAAAGCAACAGAATAACTGATATGATGATAATGGTTTCTAATGTTTCATAAATATGATCACTTGCTATTATTATACTTGTTTTAAAAGAACTTCTTTGTTTTATATTTAAACAAGAGATAAAGCTAAAGAGTGATGAAGGAAGTAAATTTTCAAATAAAGAAATTTTAAGCTCAAGAGAGATCAAATACTAGACAGATTTTTTTAAAGTGAGATAAAAATCAAAGGGAGTTTAAGACTAGCTTAGACAGAGAGAGAGAAAAGAAATATTTCCATATATTAGTATTTTTAGACATTCTACTAGAATTAGTTCTGACAGGTGTTTTATCAGTAAAAATTATATGTATATATATATACAGAAAGAGAGAGAGAGAGAGAGAGAGAGAGAGAGAGAGAGAGAGAGAGAATCCAGGAGATGGGTCAAAGGGTTAAAAAGCATGTCTTATGTGTGGAACCCTGAGTTTCATCTTCTAGTACTAAATGGTTTCCAGAGTCTCATTGGGTTCCCCCTTGCCAAAAAAATTAGTTTTGAAGCTATTTTAGAAGAAACATAAATTTTAACATCTCATAAGCATTCTGAGGCAATGAGTTAGTTAGGTAACAAATACCATTAAACATTATTTTATTGCATGGCGGGCATAGTTTCTGGATCTTCGAGCAACAGTCAACAAACTCAACAAACCATTAAGACCTATTATTTTTTATTATCTTTCTATTATTTTTTATTATTGAATAGTGCTCTAGAAATAATTTTTTCTATACAAAAATGATAGATTCAAAGGTGGGTGATATAATACAAAACATAAGTACTGATTTGCTAATGTAAATAGCAACCCTGAAATTTGACCTGAGTGTTGACAAAGAATCTTCTATCTGGAAGGAAATTATTTCCACTTAGCAATAGATTGTATAAGCAGCAGACACAAGACTTAAGCCTAGTATCTTTGAGATAACTTTGTGGTGTAAATATAGAAAAATAGCTGGGTAACTTAGGACACAGGTAAATATTTTGCTTTATTTGCAGTGGGAAGCTAGTGGAGTGTTTTAAGCAAAGGAATAGCTGTAAATTTAATTTTTATTTTAATGATTCCTCTGCCTATTGTATATAACCTAATTGTTGACAGTCAGAGGCAGTGACAAGTAGACTAATAAATAAGGTGGCTGTCACATTAGTTCAGTTGAAAAATTATGGAGACTTGCTTTCAAACCAGTGAGATGATAAAAGTGATATATATCTTTTGGAGTGAATTATTTTGACCATAGAATTCATAGATAGTCTTCAAGTGATTGGGAGGTACTTATGAAACAATGAGGTAAAGGAGGAAAATAGAAGAGATAGCCTGAATGGGTTTGAATAATTGATGTGGGTGATGATCACTAGTGGAGGGATTTGATTATGTGATTATAGTGTTAGGGTCCAGAATCGAAGGACGAGACTACACAAATGAAATAAAGCAAAGCAAGACTTTTTTATCAGCTACAAGCAAGCTGGCTGTCCAGAGACTCCTCCCAGAGAAGGTGACCCCTGCCAAGGTCACAGGCCAGTATGTATAGAGAGGGGATAAGGAAGTTCTAGCTTCTGATGATCTTTTAGACAATTGACTGTTGTCTAGGAGGGTACCTTTCTATCATTCCCTCATGTCTTTTTCAGATAGGCTACCTGGTATGGCTAGGTGTCTAGAGGTGGTGTTCATGGAAACTTAGACTTGAGAAAAAGAAGCCTAAAATATCTACAACATTTTGTCCAGACCTAGAGATCCACATAAGAGAAGGATTTGGAGTAAGAGGGAATATATTAACTGAAGTAAGAGGTAACACTTTCAAGTGTCTAAGAGGAGAATAAAATGTATGTCTAATTAGAAGGTGACAGATATGTTATTGCTATTTTAAAAATAGAACACTCTTATTTAATATGATTTGGTGGATCTTTTTTATTTGGGTTTGGGAAGGACTTGTTTTTTTCTTATAAATAAAGGCCATACTATTTTCAGAACCTCAAAATAATTATCCAATAATACCAGATAAATATATTCTACTTTCAGAACCAGAGAAATAATATAGTACTTGAGAACATTTTTTCAGTAAGATCTCTGACACCAATGTGGTTCCATTGAGCATCACAAGGAGCAACCTCCTAAACACAGACAAAAGTAGTCCCTGTGCACATGTCCCTGAGCACCATGTAATCCACAACATTCCAACCCAATTATTTTTTTTACTCTAAGGACTGATGTAAATCTATATCAAGAGAGCCATTAATAAACATGTTACTTGTTAGGAAATTAAGGATATAGGTGGTCCTTAATTTAGTAAAGAAATTTTGAAATGAAGAAAATAAATGGAGATGCAAGAGCAAAGTCCTGGGAAACATCAAATTTAGAAAAATGATAGATTCTGAAGAGTTAATGTGATGCAACAAGAAAACAAGGCCTTTGGGATGGAATAGATTAGAGAATAAAGTGTTTCAAGGAGAGACAATTGTAATGGTCCTCAGAGGTATGTCAGATGTAAAACAAAAATTGCCTTTGGTTTCAGCAATATTTTGTCATACAAACTGCTTTTTCTAGAAGTCATTTCCAGAATAGTGAAGATGAATGACTAATTGGAGAAGAATTATGGTTACTGAGGAAGTAAAGATTTTAAGAATTTATATCTTCATACAGGTGCTAAGGACAAGAAGTAAAATCTGGAATTATTGCTGGAGGAGCACAGTGGAAGTGATTAAAGATAACTGTATGCTAATAAGAGATCACAGAAAAAAGAAAACAATTACTAATGCAAATTCCAGAGAAAAATCATTAGCGGGGTGAGAGGCAAATGAACATATTTCCCATTGTTTCTCTAATTAAAGTTGCCCTACACTTCAGAAAATCATTCTGGACCTCCCTAGCTTCAAGTGGTGACAATCTGCACTTTATTTCCTTAAGGAAGAGTGAGGACCTTTGCTCTTCTGCCTTATTCACTAAGGGGCAAAGTAGACTAATTCTGGCCAAGGAGAGGGCAGGGTTTGTACTAGAGGCTAGTTATTCATTTTACCCTCTCCTCATCAGTCATGGTCTGGATTTCACTATACAGAAGCTGGTTTACTTGCTTCTCTAGTAAAATGCTAATCTCTTACACAAAGTATTTTTAGAAAGTTTGAAAATCCTGATAAAAATTGGGGTTTTGGGGTTGTTGTTTTTTTGTTTGTTTGTTTGTTTCTTTTGGAGGGGCTACCCCCGGTCACACTCAGGGGTTACTCCTGGCTATGCGCTCAAAAATTGCTCCTGACTTGGAGGACCATATGGGATGCTGGGGGATTGACCGCTCATCAACCTGGGTCAGCCCGTGCCCTACTGCTGCGATGGCTCTGGCCCCACTTTTTATTTTTACACTCTTCTTTCCCTTAACATCTTCTTCCTTGTCTTTTCCTTGCACTTTGATCAGTGAGATTTCAAAGATACTTTTCTAATTCCATAATGGTTCCTCCTGTGGGGAATGGGCTCTAACTCAGTAAAACATATGCCTCACATGTATATATGTATAAGGCCATGAGTTCTATTCTTGATACCTCCCTCCCCCCCAAAAAAATAACAGCAAAAACTGAAAAGTAACCTCAAAAATTGATATTTGTGTCTATTGTACCACATTGTAAATGCATCGGTGTTGCGCACTTAAATTCAACATGAATAATTTATAGGGCTCAATAAATATTTCCCCTACAACCATCTTTAGTATAAAGAAAATGACTGGCACGAATTGAGCTTCCTGTATCATGATTCACTTGTATTTCTAAACAGTGCCCCAGGCATATATGTGTGGGAGCAGATCTGTCAATCTTCTCAGCATCCAGGTGTCACTTTTCTGATTGACATCAAAGAAGATTTGTGTCATCTGGAAAGAAAAGATTTTTATGGAAAAGTAGATAATAATTACTCTCGCCTCTAGAGAAATACCACATTAGTCAAATAGGAAGGAAAATGACTCAAAGAATAAATATGCATCTCAGTTAAAGGTCAGTCTCTTCTGACAAGAGCCAAACTAAACACCATCAATTCTTTCAATCAACAAATTTGGGTTAGGAGGCTCTTTTTAGGAGGCCTATTACTAAAGATTTTTCTAGGAAAGAAAATTCTCAGTCCCCAAAATAGCCCAGTGAAGAAGAGAGATCTCTGAGTGAACTGATATTGACTATATCGTATAATATATGTGTATGTTTAATAAAAATGTATGCAATAAAAGGTAATGTATGGTGTGGGGGGCTACCATTGGGGTACCAAAAGAGGGAAGAGCTGTGAATAATATAGCTGCAGGGTCAGACAAGTCAAGAAAATTTCTCTGGAGAAAGGAAGGCTTACACAATCTTGAAAGCTGATTGGAAGTTAATTATGTAAAGGAAAATTGAAAGTTTTCTCTGCAAAGAAAATGGCCTATCATCACTGTGGAGGCCAGAAAGCTTTGAGCACTAGGGAATTTCAAGTTTTGGGAGAATATTTCCAAAATAAAGAAAACCAAGGTGTGTGTAGACAATTATATAAACAAGAAGACATCACTACTGTGTTTTAAAAGAGATTTTCTTTTTTGAAATGCTATAAAACAAAAAGTTTTAAGTCTATTCTGCTATGCTTTTCTTGATCTGGAAAGAGTGTAGGAAATGGAGTATCTGAACTGACCAACCTAATCCAGGAAACAGTAAAAAGAGCTCAAAATTGGGGCACAGCAGTGTTTGCCTTGCAAGCAGCCGATCCAGGACCAAAGGTGGTTGGTTCAAATCCCGGTGTCCCATATGGTCCCCCGTGCCTGCCAGGAGATTATTTCTGAGCAGACAGCCAGGAGTAACCCCCGAGCAATGCCGGGTGTGGCCCAAAAACCAAAAAAAAAAAAAAAAAAAAGAGCTCAAAATCAACAATATAAAGGTGAATTTAGGCCATTTTATGTAAAGATTGGGTTTATAAATGTTTTTATTTTTCTATTTTTAGTTACTTTATTAAAACAGCATTGTTACAGAATTGTTCATGATGAAGTTTCAGTTTCAGTCAGAAAATGTACACCACCCTTCACTAGTATACATTTTCTGCCACCAGTGTCCCCAATTTCCCTCCCACCCTCTTCCCCCTAATTACTGCTTTTGTTTTGGCCCATAGATTTTGGTTATTTGTTTCTTTATTATCATTAGTGTCAAGGAATCTCTTTATTTCTTCCTTAATTTCCTCTTTGATCCAACTGTTGTTGAGAGTCAACATGGAGATCAGGACCTATGGATGTTGAAGCAGCTTGGGCGAAGATTTTGGAGGTAGCACTGACTGCATTTGATAGGACCCTCTGGTCCCTTTCTCTGCAGACAGATCTGAGATGAGGTGAAAGACAGCAGGGAGATCAGTACCTATCACGGAACTCAGAAGCAGCTTGGGGGAACACTTTGGAGGCAGCTCTGGCTGCTTTGATTAGAGGGTCCCTCTCTCTGCAAAAAAAACCTGAGAAGGGACTAGAAACAGCAGGGGGATAAGGACCAATGGTGAGACATAAAAGCAACTGTGGCTGTAATTCACTTCTATTTTTAATACATCATGGTCTGAGAAAGACATCAATGCCAATACAATAATGGTGGGAGAATTCAACACTGCCCCATCACCTCTAACTAGATCAACCAGGCTAAAACCAAGGATATACTGGCTTTAAAGGAAGAAGTGAAAGAGAGTGGCTCAGTAGACACATATAGGGGTTTTCATTCTGTGAAAGCTGAATAACCATTTTTCTCTAAGACACATGGGACATTCTCCAAATACTGGTCCATAAAACATACCTCCATAAAATCAAGAGGATAGAATTATATTAGCTATCTTCTCAGACCATGATGTATTAAAAATAGAAATGAATTACAGACATGGAGAAATAACTTTAACAATAGGAAATTAAACATCTCACTACTGAACAACTAATGGAACAGAGACAAAATAAAAAAGAAAATCAAAATATTTCTGTAAACAAATGAGAATAGAGGGTCCAGAGCGATATGATGCACTGAACCTATCATGTGGTCCCTGAGTACAGAAAGAGAAGTAAGTACTGAGCTCAGCCAATTGTGGCCAAAAAACTTAAAATTTTTCAGGAAGTAAAATAAAATGTAGACATTCATAAATATAAAATATAATCATACTCACTAAAGACTGTGATATAACAGACTATCTCAATTAAACTACTTGCCTTCAAAAAAGAGAAAGATAAATGCTTTTAATTCATTCTTACTCCTTAAATTATGGAATTCCATAATCTGAACAAGTGTTAGATGATCTTTAATTTTTTTATTTAATATTAGGTAACTTACTTTATAACTTTTAATTTACTTTTCTACATTTTTAAATTTTTTAACACTAGAAATACCAATGTATATATCAAATAATGTAAGTGAAATAATGCTATTTTAGTAATTTAATTTTAATTAGTGGATCTCAAGTTATTAAATAGATGCAAAAGTAGAAATTTACTAAAATACAGTTTAATAGAATGGTATTACTATTTCTAGTGCTGAATTGGTCAATGTCAGCTAGCAAACAATGAATGTGAAATAATTTAAATTATTTCCAAATGAATGAGGCAACCAATATGTAGTTACACTGATTTTATATTTACAAAATTATTTGTAATATGTTACAAATAATATCATTTGGGTTACTAAACATAAATATATGTATATATTAATGCTTCTTGCATCACAATAAGTTGATTTACTATTCAAGTATATAAACCATGTACTTATATTAATAAAATATAACTGTAGGACTGAGAAAAAGGTTTATGTCAGCTGTGGTGACAGTTTAGAGGGCATTTATAAATAGAAACGGTCAGCATTTAGCTGAGTTTTTATTCTTGACATTATTAACCAAATTAACATGTGACATAAGCCATCTCTTAATAATAGTGTCAAGCTGCATTGACATAAAGTAATCTAATTTCCATAGGAAATTTAACTTGCATGCCAGAAAGTTTAATTATACTATGTACATCTCAAGTTCCCATTATAAGAAAATATGGATAGTTTGCCACTTTGAGTGTTGGTAACAATAGGTGGAATACTTTCACAAATTTTAATTATGTTGTAAATTATCTGCCCACTGATACATATAAATGTATATGTACATTTATTCAAACATCATATGACCAGAGCCTGGGTAGCAAAATAGAAACTAAAAGCAATTTTAAATCGGCCTCTTTTTCTAAAAAGTTCATGAAGTATAATAATCGACCTTTGTGAAATGAAGGTGAAATATTATATATAAAATTTTAAAAATGTAACTGATACATTAAAGTGACCCTAAGCAACAAAGACAACATGGGAAAAAAAGGTGACTTTACTGCAAGGCCTTCAAGATGACTTCAAATAATTGAAGAATTTGGATAAAGCTGAAGCTCTACTTTTGTTCTTAACAAGCATAGAGCAGAAACTTAAAGCACAGGATTTCAAGTCCTATACATTTGGATTTTGGATCCAAATTCTATTACTTAGCAGCTGCACAATCTTGGAAAAATTACTGTCTTCTGGAGCCTCAATTTTGTCGCCTATTCAAGGAAGCTAATTATTGTAGTAAGATCATGAGGCTATTGTGAGGCTAAAATAAGTCTCTGAATATAACACTAGGAGCATCAGTAGGTATTAGATCTTTATGTATATTATTATTAGATTATAATTTCTGGGCATGGACTAGGCTTTATGTTTGCCATGATTCTAAATGCAAACATGAAATTTATTTTAAAGCATGGGTTTCTGAGAGAATAAGCTTTAATTTTCAGAAATAAAAGGCTTCTTTCTACATAATAATGGTCAAATGAGGCGTGAGATATTGACTACCAAAAATCCTCCTGCAATCTTTGGCTGAGAAGCCACAGCAGCAGAGTGGTGGTTCTGAACCCGTTGAACACGATTAGTAATAAGCAGTAATCCTTGTGAAAGAAAATGTAATTTCGTCGTTTTTATAAATACTGAAATATTGTGTTTATTTGGCTTTCTGAACTTTGGTCCAAAAGGCAAAAATTGGTTGCTTTTGCTTGCTAAGGAAAAGTTGCAAGAAATCCATCTTTTCTCCCTTTTTAAAGCAGACCTGGCATTGTTACCTACCTCTTATCTTTTGTTAGGGAATGTCTCCCAAGTGTCTGGCAGGTTCTTTTCTGCTGTTTATTCCTGTTTGAGAGGAGGTAGGGTTCTCATTTTACACACTCTATGTCTTCATAGTGACTGTGCAAAGCATCAATTCAGAATCCTTTTCATGTCACAAAAACAGTCCTGCTTTTGAAATTTTTAGTGATCTAGAAAAGAGCTAAATCTGTTCTCAGTGAGCACAGATGGATAGAAGCACAATATTTTGGTAACACAGAATTGGCACAAAAATTTCCTGAATTTGTAAATGATCCTGGAACAAGTTACCAAAGAAAGAAGGATTGAGGGCTACTATGGGATATGCTGCTGTAAATATAATGTCTCCCAAATAAATTATCTCTCTCTGAATGTAATAGAGGCATAACTTTCCTGTTATAAACCATATCTGTAAAAGGTTATCAGTTGGAAGGACTATTGTGTGAAAATAGTCAAGAGAATGATAAAGGAACAAGAAAAAATTGGACTGCAATCGCTTTTGCAAACTCTTCCAACACTATGACTTATCTCTAAAGCAAAATCTAACTGTGCTTACATTCTGTGCCAAGTACTTTCATACATTATCATAGTTTCAGATTTAATCCTCAGAATGGATCTGTAAGGTAGGAGGTAGTAGTATCCTGTTTTAGAGGTGAAAAATGTATGACTCAAAAATACTAATGACAGAGTTAGAATTAAGTCATAGAACTGTCTACTGACTACTAAGTCCTATTAATTACACTTCCATGTGCCTCATAAAATGGGAGAAAAACTTTATTATCTTATCTTACGGACAAGTACTGCTTAGGATGTAAACAAGAATATTGTATATTGCAAGAGAGAATAATGAAGAATCACATGATATAGAAGAAAATGAGTTAAAAAATTTATCCAGAACTAGAAAGACAGTTGAAGATTGATGAATAGTCAGAATGAGACACTTTATTTTATTTTATTTTTATATTTTTTATTTATTGATTAAAATGCATCACATAATTGACATAACTGATCATAATACAGTTGTTTCAGGAAGACCAAAAGCAACATGATTAAAAAAATAGAAAATTGAAAGAAAACCAAAAGGGATGGGAGAGAAAGGAAAGAAAATATTCAGTGGCAAGTACATTTTTGAAAATTATTGAATCACCAATGAACTCATTAAATCACTAGCAGACAGTTTAATAAGCTCTTTTTTTTTTAAGTATGAAAGTTAAAAAAGTACAGTAAAAATGGTATGAGTAGCAATTGTTGTTCGCATAGGCCCAGCAAAATATGGGGGAAATGGAAGGGAAAACCTTTGGCCTAAGTACAAGGTGATCTTACCCCTGAAATTTTCTGGCATAAGACCAACTCAGGGCTCCAAGATATGAGGCTGTTCAGCCCCCAATTTGTTCTCTGTGGTCCTGGTAAAAATTTTTCACGGATATGCTGTTGTTGGTATCAGGTTTCTGTAGTTAAAGATTCTGGCTTCTGTGCATCTTCTTCATCGAAATCAGGATGATGTTGAGTGTCCTCTAGTTTCACCTCACCATTAGCAGACAATGCGGAGAGCCCTGCCCTGCAAGCAGGTTGTTGCTGTTATTACGTCTACTGGTTATTAAGAGAACCCTCTTTAAAGTAAGTCCATGCCAGGCCAGCAGTAGGGTCTTGCTTGGTAGAGGTTTGATTCCTGGTGATGTTATAGACAATTGTGGATGTTTCTGTAGGTATCTATGGTTCAGGGGTGTATGGGCAATGCCTGTTCCTATGAGGCCTGAGGTAAGTCATTATGACCATGTTCAGGGTGTAAGGCCCCCACTGCATTACAAAATTTGTGTTCCCATTTCTATTAGTTAAGAACTTGTTTGCATATGTAATATTTTCCCATTTTAATGTGCCTATGCAAAAGGAGGACAATGCCACAAGGTATTATTGGTACATATGGGGACCGAGGGAACAAGTCCAACAATTCCAGTAACTTGGCTCTAACATGAACTCTAAACAGAAAGGCTCTTCTGACAGAATTTCCTATTGAACAAATTGCAAACAAAACAAAACAAAACAAAACAAAAAACAATGGGTGAAATTGTCACTGTATAGGAGAATATTCAATATGAGTTATAGCTGTTATGGGAATACACTTAAGATACTGAAAAGAGATATGTCCCTTTTATCTCTTTGGAAATAGTCGGGAGGACTGTTAAGTCTGGAACATGACTTTGGTCTGTGAGTTGGCCTTCTGGAGTCTTCAAAACTGCCCCCAGCAGTCCCATATCAGGAAATGTCTTTGAGTGGGGACTTCTCAAAAATCGAGTAAGGGAGCAAGCACATGTACACAATGAAGGGAGATGGAGGAAAGGAAGCCCTTGAAAATAGATCAATAGCAATAGAGTATTGGTTTCTTCTAAGTCTGAGACTCTATTTTTCCACTTTGGGAGTCATTCGGCAGCTGTCTTGAGTAGGGATAATGATCTGCTTGTGAGGAGCCAAGAACTGATGGTAAAAAGGGGTAAATGTGGGGTAATAGGTGGTGGGATGAGTGGGTAAAGTACTAGAAATGCGCCTAAAGATGGTGACCGAAAGGGGGAAGGACAGTATATTTTATTCTGTATAATGCAAAGTGGATTAAACTTTATGCTAGCCTATAAATCCATATAAACTTTACGTGCCGGGGCTATCACCCCCTCGCAGTTTGAGAATGAGGATCAGCTGGAAGGAAAGTTGCCATCGACTTCCTCAAGCACTCCCCCCTGGGTGCAGGGTGGGGACTGGGGAGGCCTGCGGTCCCCTTTAAGCTCCTCCCCGGCACCCATCTTGCTGGCACCCTGAACAGGCAGCCAGGGATAGCCCTGGGGTGCGGGAGGAATGAGAGAGAAGGCTGTGGGGGCAGCCGGAGCCCCACCTCCCTGTCTCCCCTAAGCATGGCCAAAAGGCCTGCAGAATGTAACCATGCTGCTTCCCATGCTGCCTGCTGAAGCTTCCAGCTCCCAGAGAGGATTTTGGGTCCTTAATTATGCTGGAAGCCGGAAGTTCACCAGTCCCCTCCCCAATTCACCCCTCTGGTGCAGGGTGGGGACTAAAGGAAGCCTGGGTCCCCTTTAAACTCCTCCCTGGAACCCATCTTGTTGGCACCCTGGGCAGGCAGACAGGGATAGCCCTGGGGTTTGGGATGAAGAAGAGAGAAGGCTGTGGGGAGACATTTTTTAAAACAAATTTTTTGTTTTTGGTTTTGGGCCACACCCAGCAGTGCTCAGAGGTTACTCCCGGCTCTATGCTCAGAAATTGCTCCTGACAGACCCAGGTCAGCCCTGTGCAAGACAAATGCCTTACTGCTGTGCTATCTCTCTGGTCCCTAAAATAAACTAATTGGATCACCATGAGACATAGTTGCAATGTTGTTCAACACCCATCTTTTTACCAGTGTACATTTCCTGCAACTAATGTCCTGATTACCTCTTCCTCTTCTCTCCCCTGCCAACCTCTATGACAGACATTCTCCTTTTCTTTCTCTCTCTCTCTCTCCAAAATGAGACATTTACTTAAATATATGTTTGTATAAACCATTAATCTGTTTATTAGCATAAAATAATAATTTTATGCACATCTTATTTTTTCTAAAGTTCCAATTTATGCATGTACAGTATAATTTGTGACTTAATCTCCTGATGTAATTATTATATTTGTCCTGAGACACTTTTCAACTATAGTATTACTGTGCCTTATTAGTTTCATTTACAGGAATAATGTAACTTATATTACATTTTGAATACTTACCTGTATATTTTCTGCCCCTTATTCACACTTTTTTGTTTTGTTTTGTTTTGTTTTTGGGTCACACCCGGCAGAGCTCAGGGGTTACTCCTGGCTCTATGCTCAGAAATGGCTCCTAGCAAGCTCAGGGGACCATATGGGATGCCGGGATTCGAACCACCAACTTTCTGCATGCAAGGCAAATGCCTTACCTCCATGCTATCTCTCCGGCCTTCTTTACCCACTCTTTAGTGACTTGGAAATTTCTTACAAAGCACATAGTATAGTGCTTAGTATAGAAGATTAAAATTATCTTTCTTTTTTTTTTTTGTTTTGTTTTTGTTTTTGTTTTTGGGTCACACCCGGCGGTGCTCAGGGATTACTCCTGGTTGTCTGCTCAGAAATAGCTCCTGGCAGGCACAGGGGACCATATGGACATCGGGATTCGAACCAACCACCTTTGGTCCAGGATTGGCTGCTTGCAAGGCAAACGCCGCTGTGCTATCTCTCCGGGCCCTAAAATTATCTTTCTTAAGGCCAGAGACCCAGAACATAGGATTTGCATGCTGAGGGCCCATATTGAATCCTGGTATTGCATTGTCTTCTGAGTATTGTAGAGAACCAAAAGTAACAGCGCTACCAGGTGTTGACTCAAAAATGCCTTCCAGAATAAAAATAGAATTTTTGGGGGGGAGGGGAAGATGTTAGAAAATATACCGGAAATCTAAGCCCATGGCCTCATACATATGAGACATGTGCTCTCCCACTGAGGTACATACCTGGCATCAAAAATGTTTTTTTGATTGAAGGACTGGCAGTCCTCAAACTTTTTAAACAAGGGGCCAGTTCACTGTTCTTCAGTAAAATAAAAAACTATGAGCAAATTCCCAGGCACAGTGCACATATCTTTTTTTGAAGTGAAGAAACAAAATGAAAACAAATATAATATGTAGCCCACAGACTATAGTTTGAGGACCACTAGTAGACAAATATTTTATTTCTTTATTGATTAGTAAATGTCCTTTATACTTTGTGAATGTATAGTATATTTTAATTAAAAGTATTACAAACATTCTATATTATCATATTACTTTAATTTTTTTCACTAAAATGATAGATGTTGGTCCAGAGTTAGTACAGAGTTTGATACAATTGCCTTGTATGCAACTGACTCTAGTTGAATACTTAGCACTACTTATGGTCCCCCAAGCACTTCCAGGAGTGACTCCTGAGCATTTTCTGGGTGTGGCCCAAAACCCCATCCCACATGGACAGACTCTTAATACTAAAGGTACGTTGTTATATAACATAAATCTTTTTAATATTTTTAAGAATTATCTTTTCGTTTATGAAAATATTTACTATTTTGTATCTCTTCTAATGGTATGTTATACCTTTAAGTGGTCTGAAATTTGTTTACCTATTTAGTTTATTTTTTATTTTCAGCATTACTGAGAATTGAACTCAGGGTGTCATCCACATAAATATGCAAGACAGTAAGAATTTTACCATCAAGCTACATTCTCAGTTCCCTGAAATATATTGTATGATGGAATTAAAATTTTTTATTTGGATTGGAAAAATAGTGCCAGTGGTTAAGACATCCCAGTTCAATCTCTGGCACTCTGTGGTTCCACCCCACTTCCGATCTCTCCGCATCTCCAGGTGTAGCCCCAGAAACTCCTGAGAACTGCCCAAGTGGCCCATATAATCCCCAACAACAGTGCCTAAGCAGTACAAATTATCAGACCCTAAAGCTGAAAACTGCTAGCTGAACACTTCTTGAGAGATTCCCAGCCAAAATGAATATGTATGCTGTTTTCCCAAGTAATCTCTTTTCTCAATGCTTATATATATTTCTTTTATACTCATTTAAAATTTGCAACATTTAATTTACTCATTCAATCAATGTATTTATTTACTTATTCAATCAATATGCCATACATATTAATATCTGTCCTAATTATTCACCTCATACTTATAATTTTATTAACACTTCCATATTTTATAAAACAATTATAATTGTTTTTATAAACTTGCATATTCTGATATGTTTTGTTGTCTTTTTTTTTTTTTTTTGGTTTTTGGGCCACACCTGGCTTTGCTCAGGGGTTACTCCTGGCTGTCTACTCAGAAATAGCTCCTGGCAGGCACTGGGGACCATATGAGACACCGGAGTTCGAACCAACCACCTTTGGTCCTGGATCGGCTGCTTGCAAGCCAAACGCCACTGTGCTATCTCTCCGAGCCCGTTTTGTTGTCTTTTAAGATGAGGCCCACTATATTTTTCTTTCTCAGAACTCTTGCTTGATGTTTCAGTGAATTGATTTTTAACATATTAACTATAGTGATACAGAGCAGGTGAAGTAATTTTCTATGCATCACTGAAAAATTATTTGGGATCTTGGCATGCCTTAAATGCTGACAACTGGGTATATCTCAGCTGATCTGCCCTTGGTTTGTAGTGATACCTTTCAATAATTGCATTTCAACCTTGCCTTTATTTTTCTGTAAAATTACAAGTCACATAAAATTACAAACATTCATAATTGGGTTTCATACATACAATCTTTCAACACTAATTCTTTCATCATTGTTTACTTCCCTACACTATTGCCTGTGCCCCACCCTAACGATTTGCCTTCGACCCACAAATCTGCTTCTAAGAGAGTTTTTTAAATAAGTTTTTGCACTTTAGCTTACAGTACTATTGCTGTCATAGTTTCATATATTTAACACTACCACATTTTATCACCATCTCCTCCTACTTGAACTCTTTCCTCCATCATAATCCTTGCCTCTCCTATTCTCCAGTCCCTCAAATGGCATGTTTCTACCAAATATCCATTTTCATGTTATTTGTTTTCAATGTCTTCATTATTCTTCCATTATGTTTCATTATATACTGATTTTGAGAGAGTTTATTCTGAGTTGCTCTTTCTCCCTCTGACTAATTTCACTCATAATACTGTCCAGGTCACTTCATGAGCAGAACATTTTATGATTTCATTTTTTCTTATTGCTAAGTAATATTTCATTGTGAATATGTACCCCCAAAATAACAAATGCTGGGTCCTTTCTTAACAACTGAGGCAGAACTCTCTATTTTTGAGAAACTGGACATTAGAGTTATTTAGGATTTGGTAGGTGAGTGCTGGAGGAGGCATAGACAGGAAACAGATTTCTTATGTCTGCTCTTTCTTATCCCACCTCTACCTGGAGATTGTCTAATGGCCTCCAACCTGCATGCATCCCAGGACCAGAGCTAGGAAAAATGACTTTAAATAAAAATGCTTTTTATTTTTTGTAAAGTTTAGTCAGTGTCAGATATATTTGATATTAACCATTTATCAGATGAGTGTTGGGTAAATAATTTCTTGCAATCTGTGAGCAGTCTTTGTATTCTTGTTATCATTTCCTTTAAGATGCAGAAATGTCTTAGTTTAATGTAGTCCCATTTTTTTTAAATTTTGTTTCCACTTGCTTGGTCAATAGTATTTCAACCTTAAAGATGCCTTTAGCTTCAATGTCATGAAGAGTTCTACCTATTTTTTCCTCTATTTACCTTATGGTTTCAGTTCTGATATCCAGAACTTCATTCATTTTGATTTGACTTTTGTGCATGGCATTTAGAAAGAGATCTGAGGGTTGTTTCGGGTTTTTTTTTTCAACTTTATTTTTTTTATTATAAATATTTAACTACCATGATTACAAGCATGTTTGTAGTTGGGTTTCAGTCATAAACAGAATACGCCCCCTTCACCAGTGCAACATTACCACCACCAGTGTCCCCTTCCTCCCCTACCCTTACCTGTATTTGTGACAGGCATTATATTTCTCTCATTCTTTAAAATTGTCATGCTAGCTGTTAGTGTAGTTATTTCCCTAACAGTGTTCACCACTCTTTGTGGTGAGCTTCCAATTGTGAGTTGGTCCTTCTGGCCCTTCCATCCCTTAACTCTATTGTCTCTGGACCTTATTATAGTTATGCCTTTAATTTTTTTTAAAACCCATAGATAAGTGAGACTATTCTGTGTCTATCGCTCTCCCTCTGACTTATTTCACTCAACATAATAGATTCTGTGTACATCCATGTATAGGAAAATTTCATGACTTCATGTTTCCTGACTGCTGCATAATATTTCATTGTGTCTATGTACCACAGTTTTTTTCTTTCTTTTTCTTTTTTTTTTTTTTTTTTTTGGTTTTTGGGTCACAACTGGCAGCGCTCCTGGCTCTGTGCTCAGAAATTACCCCTGGCAGGCACGGGGGACCATATGGAATGCCAGGATTCAAACCAATGACCTTCTGCATGAAAGGCAAACGCCTTACCTCCATGCTATCTCTCCAGCCCTGTACCACAGTTTCTTTAGCCATTCATCTGTTGAAGGACATCTAGGTTGTTTCCTGAGTGGTTTTTTTGTTTGTTTGTTTTTGCATGCAACCTGACCAGTTTTCCCAACTCCACTGTTGAAAGGCCTTTCCTAGCTCCATTTCATATCTTTGTTACTTTATTGAGGATTAACCTGAGGTTCTGCCATATACCTGAGGATCTATGTCAGGATATTCAACTCTATTTCACTGAGCTGAATGCCTTCTTTATAACAATACCATGCTATTTTAGTTAATAATTCTTTGTAGTACAGTTTGAAGTTGGAAAAAGTGATGCCTACCATCTTCTTTCTTTCCAAGAACTGCTTTTAGGGATAGGGCAAGTTATTGTTTAATATGAATTTCATGAATATTTCATTTATTTATTTGAAAAATGTCATGGATATTCTTGTAAGGATGGCATTGAACCTGTACAAATACGATTGTAGTTGGGTTTCAGTCATGTAAAGAACACCCCCCTTCACCAGTGCAACATTCCCATCACCAATGCCTCAAATCTCCCACCTCCCTACCCCATCCCGCCTTTATTTGAGACAGGCTTTCTACTTTCCTCATTAATTCATATTGTTATGTTAGTTGTCAGTGTAGTTATTTCTCTAACTGCACTCACCATTCTTTTTTTTGAATAATTCTTATTTTGACCAAAGTGGATTACAAATCTTTTATAGTAATATTTTAGGTACATAGTGACATTGAATCTGGGGCATTCCCACCACCAATGTTGTCCTCCTTCCACCCCTGTTCCCAGCATGCATCGCATATCCCCCTCCTTTGCCCCCCCACCCCACTAGTATAAGTGGTCTCCTCTGTGTCTAGCTTGTTGTAGATTGGGTATCGATTTGTTGTCAGTGGCTTTGAATTTGGAGTTTAAGTCTGATTATTTTTTATTTCTACTCAATGTTCATATGGCTGTTTGGTCTTGGTACCCTCCATTATTTCCCTCCGCAATTTATGAGGCAGAACAAGATAGTTCAAGTTATGTGGTTCTGTTTGAAGGGAAAAAAAAAAAGCAGGGGCGAAAATCAAATAAGCAAAAAACGGGAGGAGTCCTTCTAGAAGCTATAAATATCAATTTAAGAGAAGAGAAAAAGAAAGAAAAACAAAACAATACAGAAAAAATAAAAAAACTATCTCTTTTCTTTTGTATTATTTGCATATAGCAAAGTCATATTGTTACTTTTGTAGCCTGCTACTTTACTATACAAATATAGGAGTTTTTTGCAGCATCTTTAAGATTTTTCATATATAATATTATGTTATTCATAAATAGAGCTTCACTTCTTTTTTGCCATTCTGGATGTTTTTAATATATTCTTCTTGTCTATTTACTATGGCAAATACTTTCAGTACTATAATGAAGAGAAGTGGTAAGAGTTGGTAACCTTGTATTTTGTCTGATCTAGAAGGAAAGAATTGTTTTTCTCAATCCAGAATGTTTTCTGTGGACTTTGACTATGTTGAGGAAAGTTCCTTCAATTCCCATTGTCTTGAGACCTTTTTTTTATCATGAGTGGGTACTGGATTTTATGAAGTGCTTTTACTATGTCTATTGATACAATATATGTTTTTTATTTTTCTTTTATTGATATGGTGTTTTATATTGATTGACTTGTTTATGGTATATCACAATTTATCTTGGAATAAATCCCATTAGATCATGGTGTATTATCTTTTTGATAAGCTGGTAGATTCTATTTGCGGTATTTTGTTGAAGATTCTTGCATCTTTGTTCACTGAGAATATCAACCTAGAATTCTCTTTTTCTCTGTGGTGTCTCTTTCTGCTTTTGATATCAGGAAGATGATTGCTTTCTAGAAACTGTTTAGTAGTGTTTCTGTTTTTTTCAATTTCCTAGAAAAGTCTGAAAATCAATCTGGCTATTCTTGATCAAACTTTTATTCTATGATTTGTTTTTTTTTTATTTCAACCTTCAAAATAACGTAGAAATAAATTATTATGGGAACAAAGACCTTAGAAATTTATGAAGCTGGGACCAGAGAGGAAATACAGAAGTTTAAATGCATGTTTTATATGTAATTGATGTCCCCAGCACTACATGGTCACCAAGCATCACAGGATGTAGCTCTAGAGGTCCCAATCAATGCCAAAGTGACCCACCTCGTTCCCAATACCACACAACCCAAAATAGCACTGCATCCTTGGTCTCTTGCTCTGACCAACCAGCCAGTTATCTGAGAATTGCCAGGAGGTAGCCCCAATTTGAGTTCCTCTGGGAGCCATCTCCCCAAAATAAACAAATATCAGTGGAGTGGAGTGGAGTGGAGTGGAGTGGAGTGGAGTGGAGTGGATCACTCTGTTCACAGGGAAATTCAAAGCTTGAATTCAATGTATAGGAATTTATACATATATATCCAAGAAGTAACTCTCCAGAAGTGCTCAGGAGCCAGGAACCACTTTTGTGTCATGCAGCCAGATCATACAGTCCTGATGCCTTAATGCTCAGAGACAGTGATGTGGTGCAACTTGAACTGGTGGTGTTTGGGGGTCATATAATACTAAGGATTGAGCTCAGAACCTCATGTATGCAAGGTGTACAATTTGCCACTTTTTTTGTTTGTTTGTTTCTGGGTCACACTCAACTGTGCTCAGGGGCTGCTCCTGTTCTCTGTGCTCAGAAATCACCCGTGGCAAGCATGGGGACCCTATGGGGTTAGACCCAGATTAGACCACCATTCGTCCTGGCTTGGCTGCGTGCAAGGCAAACGCCCTACCGCTGTGCTATCTCTCCAGCCCTTTTGCCACTCCTAACCTTTCTCCCCAGCCTAATAAAAATCTTTTTAAAACTCTAAAATTATCTATTTAATTTGGCATGTATGATTTTGTGTATACAGCTAAGTATAATAATGTATAATTCATAAGGAAAGTACAGTAAGTCATATATAATAAAAAGTATACTCATTTAGGGCAATGAGAATTATCAGAACTATTTAATTTTGTACTTTCTCTTATTCTCCTTGCACACTAAGCTGGTTTATTTTAATTTATATAAATGGAATGCATTTATGATGCAGTTTCATTTTCTCTGCATGGTAGCACTAGCTTCTTGACTCTGGCTGTTCTGTCACTGAAACTCTTATTCAGAAAGTTATGTGAGAATTTGTTTTAAATTTGCCTTCTTCTTGATTTGGATTTGCTCTTTCACAAATAGCAAACTATAAGTTACACAGTTTTGTTCATGTTATAGGTTCGTTTTCTATAGTGCAATAGATATCGTAAATATTTTTGTTTCAGCTTTTGATAAAATATTTACTCTCAAGTTTGAGTTTTACTGTTTTAGGTCCTCCCTCATATGCTCTGTCTTGTGAGAGAGCATCCACACATTTATCATCAAATATATAGACTTAGGGAGATACTAAATTTGAGGCTACTACAGAAATGGTTTGTCACAGCTTGTTTCTAATCAATCAGTGCTTGTTTGAGGAAGTGTGTCCTTTAAGTCTCTGAGAGAATTGACTTCAATATCTAAATTTCTTTTTCTTTTTAATTTGTGGTTTGGGGCCATACCCAGTGACACTCGGGGGTTATTCCTGGCTATGCTCTCAGAAATCACTCCTGGCTTGGGGGACCATATGGGATGCCAGGGATCAAACCAAGGTCCCTCTGAGGTCAGCTGCGTGCAAAGCAAAAGCCCTACCACTGTGCCACCGCTCCAGCTCCTAATATTTAAATTTTTTATAAAAGTTTTGTAGGAATGAATATGATTCCCTGTATTAAGTCAATATATACTTAAGGCTTCATTTTCTCCTGTCACTATTATCAAAGACATGCTCACCTTTCTATTAGACAAAAGGAAAACATGTTCATTCCTTTAGAAAAGGCTCCTTACAGAGTGATCTAGTGAGTCCCTCTGTAGGAAGTATGTGAATAGTTCTTTCTTTGTTCAACTAGGCACAAATGATTAAACCTTAAAGCTTTGCTAGAAATAATATTCTCCATCCTTAGGTGAAAAAGTTATGATCATGACCCAAGAAATGGAGCTTTGTTATGAAAATTCCATTTGGCAAATAGTATCTTTGGTTAACAGAATTGTGCTGGAAGAAACAATTGAGATATGGTCTTTAGGTTTAAAATGTATTCAGTCTAGTGTGGGAGTTAAACATTTACCCTATAGTTAAACTATGACCGGCTTTGTATAAAAAGGTTGAATACTTTAATGAATTACTTGAATACTTTTGTTTGCTTAGCACTGGGAGGAAAAAAGTCATACAAAGTCTAATTTACCATGCAAGAAATCTATAAAAAAAATACTATGAGAAAACAAAAAACAACAATAGCAAGTTGATTAAATAAAATCAACAGAAAGAGTAAGCATAACATAAACAGTAAACAAAACATAGCCTAGGTTCTGGAAATCTACATGGAAGAATTGCGTCATGAAGAATGAACATAAAAACAGGCAAATATATTCCCAGTTGAAGACATTAGCAAATTAAACTTTTGTAAGTATAAGGATAATTCTCTGAAAAAGGCAGACAAAATGTTTAGTATGGCTTGTGTTAGAGTACATATTTGGAGAAGTGGAGGCAAAATTAACAATTACAAATGGCCTTGTAAGCAACACCTTGATTTTGAGATTAGTCCTATGAGTGATTCAGGTGTTGTGATGCAGAAGAATAATACAGTTGTTTTGTAATTTTTTTTTAAAATCTGGCAAAAGACTAGAGAGCTAAGGCCAAGAAAACAATTGGGAATAATTTGTTTCTTATTCTCCAGTAGGTCTTATCTTCCCTTTTGGAAGAGGAGTAAGGGTAGAGAAGAAATAAAAGCGAAAAAGAAAAGGAAGAAAATTAAATAAGGAAGCTTATACTTTGTGAAAAAATCATATACAAATCAAAAAGTATTAATTTTCACTCTCCCTGTGACTTACTGAAAATTAATGATCCTCCAAAACCTTTTTATACTCTAACATATTAATTAATACTATGCAAGCCCTGATCAAAAGTTCAATTTGAAAGGAGAGTCTTTTATTGTTGTTTTAAATACACAGTGATTTACAAAGTTATTCACAATAGAGTTTCAGTCATACAATGTTTGAACACCAGAGCCACCAAAAGTGTCAACTTCCCTTGATCAATATCTCCAGGCTAATAAGTTATTATCCTACCTACCTTCATGGTTGTTCTCATATAGTTCGTTTGGTCCTTAAAACTTAGGAGTACTTGGGGCCAGAGAGATAGCATGGAGGTAAGGCATTTGCCTTTCATGCAGAAGATCATTGGTTCAAATCCCATATGGTCCCCCTTGCCTGCCAGGAGTGATTTCTGAGTGGGAGCCAAGAGTAACCCAAAAACAAAAACAAAAACAAAAACAAACAAAAAAAAAAAAAACACTTGGAGTACTCATTCTTTATTCTACTTCTATCCAAAATACCTTTAATCTTTCAAAGAATGCAAAGCTCAACTCAGATTATAGCTTTTTTTTATTAAAATATGTTGATCTGTACACAAAACATCAACTATATTGATCAGCATAATTTAGCCTGTATGGAGTGAGAAAATAATAATAGGAAAACAACGCAATAACTAGATATGACCACTATGAATGAAGAAATCAGTTAAATGAAACTTTGAATTTCTAACCTAACATTGTGTTTGTAAGTTCCTCAATTTTGAATATTAATTGAAGTGACTAGAATATGATTTTATTCTGTACACATTAGTTTATAAATGATGGAAGGTAAAAATACATTTTCACTACTGTAGATATTCTTTTGAAATCCTCCATGTAAAACAGGATTTAGCATATAAAATTCCATTTATTACATATTTTCAGGGGGCAAGTGGTAGCCATTTTTTATTTTCACAAGTGTGAAACATTATTGATACTGTGTTAGTCCTTCTCATTTATCTACATGTATTATTGACTTGAAAGTTTGGCAAGTTCTCACAAATAGTTGAGTCTAATAATTTCCATTGGCAAATTGTTCAATTTGGCCAATATTTCTTATGCACCTAGCATCTATAAGGTATTATGTTACAAAACGTTTGCAGGATATGTTAAAAATAAATGTGTAAAATGTTTGTAGAAAGGAATTTGCTGGTCCATTCCAGCTGCACAGATTGTGCAGTCTCTAGAAAAAAATTTTATCTATATTTCATTTTCATTATTTATGTTCATAATAATATATATTTCTAGCTTTGTTTCTGTTTTTGTCTGTGGAGAGCTAAAGTTCAATCCAGACTTTTACACAATGCAAAATATGTATTTTACCACTGAGCTTCATCCCTGGCTATATTTTTGCTTTTTATCTTTTACTGCGAAAATAAAAATCTTCTGGAGCTTTTTCTTTGAAAAAAATTACTACTAGCCTTTGGTAAAAAATAAATTTACTTAACATAACTTTTCAAATATCAGGGTATACCTGTATATATTACTAATGACTACAAAGGTCTTAATTCATTCTGTTTTGTTAAAAAACAACAACAACAACAGGAATTTCTTTTTCATAGTTCTAGCTTCTAGAAATCTAAAATCAGTATGCTGGTTGGTTGAGGATACTCTAATAAACAGATTGCCAACTTCTAATTATAACCTTTTATCGTGAAAGAGGCAGGCAATTCCTTTAAGCCTTTTATAACTACATGAATCTCTTTTCGTGGGGTTAATAATCTGATAGCTTCCCAAAGGCCTTGACCCTCATATTATCACATTAAATATTAATATTTCAACGTATGGGACCCTCATTCACTGCTCTTGAGAATGTTGAGAATGTCCTTTTGAGAAAACAATATGAATATTTATTAAAAATAATACTAGGAATTGAGCTTCTATATGAGTAAGCAATCTACCCCATTCGCATCTACCCCAAGGGCACAAATCCACTGTTTAAAAAAAATTCACAATAGCTCAAATCTGGATGCTATACAAATTACCATGAAAAAAAATGACTGAATTATAGTACATGTGCACAATGGGATACTATTTGGCTATAAGAAAATATGAAATCATGTGATTTTCTGCCAAATGGATAGACCTGGATTGTACCATGCTCAATCACATTTTATCGGAGGAGAGGAACAGATACAAACTGTTCTCTCTCATATGCAGAATATAATAAAAACATAGTAGAGTAAAACAACTACCCAAAGGCAGCAAATACTGAGAACTGGTCTCTTGGATTGGACTCAGACCACAGGGGAGGAAACGTAGGGACAGGATGTGGGGAGGATAACGAGACAACAATTGAGGAGGGGTGGTTATCTGAGGGATAGTGTTGAGCTGAAATGTGTCAGGCATGAAACCCTATTAGTGACAATATTATAAACTAATGTGTGTGTGTGTGTGTGTGTGTGTGTGTGTGTGTGTGTGTTTGGTTTGGGGACTAAACCCAGCGATGCTCGGGCAAGGCTCCTGAAAGACTTGGGGATGCCGGAAACCGAACCCAGTCGATCCTGGGTCAGCTGTGTGCAAGGCAAACACCCTGCCACTGTGCTATCACTGTTCTCCCCGCCCAAATGGGGGGTGGGTTTTTTTGTTTTTTTATTTGGTTGGTTTTTGGACCACACCTGGTGATACTCAGGGGTTACTCCTGGCTCTGTGCTCAGAAATCGCTTTTGGCTTGGGGAACTATATGGGACGCCAGGGAATCGAACCGCAGTCCATCCTAAGCTAGTGCGTGCCAGGCAGATGCCTTACAGCTTGTGCCACCACTCTGGCCCCAGAAAAAAATAGTTTTTAAATTGCCTGTCATAGAGACAAGCTAAGGCTGGGTGTAATGAGAAGAAAATTGGCGACAGTGGTGGAGGGAAGTTTACACTGGTGGTTGAACTGACGTTGGAACATCATTGTATGCCTTAAACTCAACCATGAACAAATTTGTGAATCACAGTGCCTTAAAAATAAATTAATTGGAAAATATTTTAACATATGTATTGTAGCAGAATGCGAAGTATTAATACACATAGATTAGAAGCATTTCTTCAGTAGCTACAAATTTAAGAAACTATGATGCATCCATTTTTTCCATACCATCTTAATACAATACTCTTTATACCATGTTTTCCAGGAAAGCAAATGTAATTTTTCCATCTCTACTTAGGTAAATCTAAAAAATAAATTCATAATAGTAATTGTTAGAAATTGTATACATAGTGCCCGGAGAGATAGCACAGCGGTGTTTGCCTTGCAAGCAGCCGATCCAGGACCAAAGGTGGTTGGTTCGAATCCCGGTGTTCCATATGGTCCCCTGGGCCTGCCAGGAGCTATTTCTGAGCAGACAGCCAGGAGAAACCCCTGAGCACCGCCGGGTGTGACTCAAAAACCAAAAAAAAAAAAAAAATGTATACATAAAAAGGAACTGTCTGTATAAAGCTTAAAAAATTTAAGATCAAGTGCATAATATGAGACCATTCTTTATTCTTGTGTGGTACCCTTAACTAAAATAATAGAAATAAATTGTAAGAAGCCAATAGTTCCTTTAGATATGAAACATGATTTTCCAAATTGTGGGACTGTAAACCCATATACATTTGACTATCACCGGGGAAAGGCTTGCATCTTATAAGAAAGCAAAAGTACCCTGTTATAATCTTTGGCAAATGCTTTCTAATTCTTCTTTTTCATATCTTTAAATACAGAATCCCCTTCACCTACAACTGAGTTTAGAAAATCCATTAAGTTCTGATGCTGATGTCACTGTCTCAATCCTGACAATGAACAACTGGTACAATTTTAGCTTGTTGCTGTGCCAGGAAGACTGGAACATCACCGATTTCCTCCTCCTTACCCAGAACAATTCCAAATTTCACCTTGGGTCTATCATCAACATCACTGCCAACCTATCCTCCACTGAGGACCTCTTAAACTTCCTTCAAGTCCAACTTGAGAGCATAAAGAACAGTACATCTACCATTGTGATGTTTGGCTGCAACATGGAAAGTATTCGTCGGATCTTTGAAATAACCACCCAGTTCGGGGTGATTCCCCCTGAGCTGCGTTGGGTTTTGGGAGATTCTCAGAATGTTGAAGAACTGAGGACAGAAGGTCTGCCCTTAGGGCTCATTGCTCATGGAAAAACTACACAGTCTGTCTTTGAGTACTATGTACAAGATGCCATGGAATTGGTTGCAAGAGCTGTAGCCACGGCCACCATGATCCAACCAGAACTCGCTCTCATTCCCAGCACTATGAACTGCATGGATGTGAAAGCAGCAAATCTTACATCAGGACAATACTTATCAAGGTAGGATGCAAATTTGGGTCTTATCTCCATTCAGAGCACTGTGGCAGGGAGTGTAGTTTCCTACCTATCTATTTGGCAGACATATTAATTCTGAATAGCTTTATATTCTAATAATATTTTTGGGATAAAATATAGGTTCTAATGGCACATCTTACTCATATGCCCAATGCTTTTAAAAACTTTTATTTAGTCCCTTCCTAACTGTTTGTTTGGGGGCTTGTTTTATTTTTAGAATTCCAGGATTCATTTCTTAATTGCAAAGTAAAATCATATTGACTAACATTGAAATAAGATACCATAAAATTATATGTGAGAGTACCTAACACTGTGCCTGGTTCTTAATAGATGAGAAACAGACATTTCTGTCCCTGCCCATTCTCTCCAATATCAACAGACTAGGACAAATCTCTCTAAATCTATAAAAAGTTAACCAAGGAGTAAATAGAATTTTCTTTCTCTTTCTAGGTCTTGCTGCTTAAGACAATCTAGAGTAATGGTTAAAGGTACAGACCTTGAGGAATCAGTCTCTGAGAGTTTGGATTTTACCTCTACCATTTACAACCTACATCTATTGTTCAAATAATTTAACTTCTCTGAGCATTACTTTCCTTATGTAAAGTGCATATGAATTAATAGATAGATGAGTGGATTGAAAGAGCGGTGGATGGATAGGTGGATGGATGTAAAGATGTTCTGTATAACAGGCACTTATCAGACACTGACTGAAGTTGGCATAGGACAAAGTAAAGGGGGAGTTTAATTCTACCTTACATTATCTGTTGAGTGGTTGCTAAATAAAATTTTTCTAAAAGTTTCTCTTTTCCTTTTGGATAAAAGTTAAGTTTAGTGAATAACCTCTGCCCTTGTGGCCGACTATTTCCATTTGTTTATTCCACAAACGGTGAAAGTTATAAGAATGTGAAGTTCAGAACACAGCAGCAATTCACAATGTATAAGGGTCAGTGACAATGTTTTTTATCTCCATGGATGTGTTGGAGAATGAATTCAAAGAACTTCAGGAAACACACAGAAGAGTCTTAAAGTCCCAGGGGAATACAGTAAAAGAGAAAGTTTCAAAGTGTTCAGGAAAGGGTCAAGGGAAGTGAGCAAAACCCTGAAGGAATCTTTATAATGAATAACTGAATAGCTGCCTTAAGCCATAAAACATCTGTGGATTTTTCATCATATATATTTATCTTGTTGAATACAGACTTTTAGAAAGTGTGTTATTCTCAGCCCATAAGTCACATCTGCATACAGTAATTTCCTTAATTGTTCCTAAATTTTGTGTGGTTGACCCCACTCCCTCACTGCATAATGAAAGTATTGAAGATAATGAGCCATGAATAGTAAGTGTCAGAGTTATGCAAGCTTTCATTTCTCACACAGTCATTTTCAGTTTGGGCTGACAGAATTGTTAACATTTTTAAATGTTAATGAAATCACCCAAAACATGGATTTTGCAATATAGGCTACAGATTAGAGAGAACATTCCTCGTGGCAGATTACAAAGATGTGATTATAGATATAAGGAATTTTATTTTCTTGGGCTCTTCATGCCAGAGAAAATGTTCATCATAACACAGTGTAAAAATTTTTACTTGGGATTTAAGGTATAGCATTACTTTTACAATTTATTTGCATGTTGTTTTATTAAATATTATTTTGGACAACTATATCTGATATGTTTTAGTAAAACTCTATAATTCTTTATGTTTTTGCTTTTTGGGCCATACCCTGTGACACTCAGGGGTTACTCCTGGCTATGCGCTCAGAAGTCACTCCTGAATTGAGCTCTCAGATGATCCAGCTATACCACTCCTAGGGTATCCTAAGAACTCAAAAACGCAGTACAAACACCTTCTTCACCCTATATTAATTGCAGTACTATTTACAGTAGCCATACTCTGGAAACAACCAAGATGCCCTTCAAAAATGAATGGCTAAAGAAACTGTGTTATATATACACAATGGAATATTATGCAGCTGTCAGAAGTGATGAAGTCATAAACTTTTCTTATACATGGATGTACATGGAATCTATTATTCTGAGTGAAATAAGGCAAAGGAAGAGAGACACAGAATAGTGTAGAAAATAGAAAAATAAAAGACATTATTGAAATAATTCCCAGAGATGAGGGCCAAAAGGACTGGCTCACCATATGAAGCTCGCCACAAAAAGTGGTGAGTGCAGTTAGAGAAATAACTGCACACTGAGGACTATCATAACAATGTCAATATGTAAGAGAAGTAGAAAACCTGTCTCAAATACAGGTGGGGGGGAGGGGAGAGAGTGAAGGGGGCAGTGGTGATAAGAGTGTTGCACTGGTGAAGGGGGGTGTTATTTTTATGATTGAAAGCCAACTACAATCATGTTTGTAAACACGGTGTTTAAATCAAGATATTAAAATTAAAAGAAAAAGTCGCTCCTGGCTTGGGTTGACCATATGGAATGCCAGGGAACAAACCAAGGTCTGTCCTGGATCAGTCACAAGCAAGGCAAGCACCCTACCACTGCACTATTGCTCCAGCCCCATAATTTATTTTGAGTGTCTTGTACAACAGTGGCCACTAGTGGTCACACAAAGCATAGACTTATATTCTGTAATTTTGGAGCAGACAACCTAGAAAATAAGGCTAAAAATTAAATAATTACAAAACAATGAGATACAGAATTCCTAAAATTAGAACTTCGCAGAGAAGGAATGATAAACTTCTCAGGTACATATTGGAAAAAGAGAAACAAAAGCATTGGGAAAATATCCAAATGATAATGGGATATTGGTAATTGAATAGTTTTCTTCTTTGATCAAATCCACAAATATAGAAATGACATATGCAAATTTACCTACTTAAAAGAGAGTCTTGTACAGTTGAAACTTATATTGTCAATGAAAGGATGTGGTATGCTTAGAAAAGTAATTTAAAAAAAAGAAAATGTAATTAACTTGATAACATGTCACATAGGGACAATTATAAAGCTAAGAAATTTATACCTTATAATCATAATGAATGTCACTTGAATGGTAAAACATCAGCAGTGACATATTTATATCAAAATCCAAGTAATCAAAGTAAATAGCATAAACCACACAAGTTATGCTTGTCACTGGAATAGAAAACAGTTTTATTTCTAAAAAACTGAAATAGAGGTTATAAATATATAAATATAGCTTATGCTTATATGTAATTTTATTTCTGTAATTCCATTTAGTATTCCAACACTTCGGTGAAAGTGAGTAAGAATTTAAGGACCTACTGGTAATTGCTATTCCAAGGGTTTGCCCTTATGTGAAGGCTTAGGAAACAATCAATCTTGCACTCAGGAAAAAAAAAATGTAGAGTTAAACAGAGCCTGGTAAGGTATAGATCTATTCTTTAACAATTCCAGGAGCCGAAGCGGTGGCGTGGAGCAGTAAGGCACCTGCCTTGCCAGCGCTAGTCTAAGACGGACCTCGGTTTGATCCCCCAGCAGCCAATATGATCACCCAAGCCATGAGTGATTTCTGAGCGCATAGCCGGGAGTAACCCCTGAGCGTCACTGGGTGTGGCCAAAAACAAAACAAAAAAAAAAACAAAACAAAAATTCTAAGAGTCAAGTCATTGATAGAGCCTTGTTCTTATAAACTTAAGTATTATCCTTAATACTTAATTAATGATAGTCCTGCTAGTTTATTAAGTTTTCAGGTTAGCTGAAAAATCTTCCTTTTCCATTTTGAACAGTTTATAGAATTCATTTCTCTATGTAGACATTGATTACTTCATTTATTCATGCACATTGATTGATTACAGTTTATAAAGACTAGGTCATGTTCTTCTTAAGACTAGAAGCATAGAAGGCATTGCCCTAATCTCTGGAATCAGATACTCCCTATTATTCTCTTACGAGGAGACTAGATGTTCCTCTAATCGTCCATATTTTAAAACCATTTTCATTGACCTGATTATTTGATTATCATTTTATAATTACAACAGTACCAATTTTTTAGTGATGATCCTTTGTCTTTAGCTGGCATTTCATAAGTTGACCTTGAAGAAGTTACAAAACACAAGTGATTCTTTTCCTTCTAAACTATGCTCATCTATATGCTTATAAAAATGAATGACCAGCAAGATTTACTGGCCTTTTATTAATTGTAAATGAACTTCATCTAATAATTCTGGAACTATTATATGCTAAGTTGTAAAAGACTTGGAAAGTTTCCAAATTAAAAGAAAAAGAAAGGAATATCTATTTTTAAAAACCTCAAGATCTATATTGATAATAACCCTCAAGTCATTGCTGGAGATTAGCAATATCCCAGAATATCCTAATGTCACATGATAAAATTCTAATTCTGGATACTTCCTTCTGCCATCACAAAAATTTGCTGGTGCCATGCCCCTGCCAAAGGTATTTAGTCTCTGGAAATTTTAATTTTCTTCAATATAAGGACTCATAATTTGAAATGTAAAATGGCCTGCATAAGGTAATTCAGTTAGTGCTTTATAAGAAAAAAGATAAGCCAGTTCATCTCAATTCATATTACAGGACTTTTCAGAATTAATATAAATCTTCCATAATTTGGATCACATTATATTCATTCAGCCCAGAACTATATAAATCAGGAGACATGATTACTCCTTGTATTCTGTTTCTGAGGAACTGTACATAGCAGTTATCTAAAACAAATGCAGTATTTCTGCAGGTCAGAGTAATAGCTCAACCAAGTGCATGCTTTGTATATAGGAGGCCCAAGTTTAATCCCCAGCACTAAATATATTTCCCTTTGAGTATCACAAGAACTAGTCTCTGAGCCTTGCCAGGTGGGGTTTTCCCTGTAACCTTCCTGCAAAATAGAAATGCAGTTGCATTGAACATCAAAACCAAATGTTGGATGTTAATACTATTAGTTCCCTAGATCACGAGTATGATGCCATTGTTATGGAGGTGACTTACTTTGCCTCTCTTTTTGCACATATGTTAAGTTACCTTGCTAATTTATAGAGTTATGGTATGGAGTCAGTACTGATAAGACACATGTCTTGCCATTATGAATCATAAAGACTAATACAGAAGGCCCATATTTTTAAGTATTTTCAGTAAGAATTCCTATCATTGAATTAATTTCACTAAAATACTTAGAACTTGCCTTTCTCTGTCACTTAAATCATGCCAAGAGCCAACTGTGAAAGTTCCACTAAGCCATGGGACCTCAAACAAGGAAAATTAGAAAAATGTGTCTCTGTGGGACTCTATTTTGATGAAAATGGCTTTAATTTGCTGAATCTAGCATCCAGGAAGTTTTAAGCTGTGGAATTTTTTCAAATCGGGAGAGCTTCCAATTTTTTATTTGTCTAAGAGGAAATTGTGTTCTTTGTTGACATTTTTACTTTACTTTCCATAAAATTTGCAAGTGTGTCCGTAAAAGGGATGGGTTCGAATTGAAGGCAGTACTGAAGCTTCAGTTTGAATTCCAGATCTAGCTCTTAGGCTGCTTCAGTTCCCAGAAGTGTTAGTTCCTCTAACTCATCAGATGTATGATGTTCTAGTCACTGAATAATGTCCCATTGCCATAGCATTATCCATTGAATATGTGAAAGGTTAGTGACACCTGGAGCAGTGCTTGAATAAGATCTAAAAGCTAGGACAAATTAAATTCAGTACTATGCAAAATAACCTGAAACAATCCAGAACAAGATAAGAGACCTTAACTGTGGGGTCTCAAGATCCTAACCAAAAATCAAAAATAAATGAAAACAATCTAAATGTATGCAACAGATCTGTCAACAGATTTACTATATGAGAGAATAATAAAAAAAGGAGATAAATGAGGCCATAGAGATATTATTAAGGTAAGATGTAAATTCCTTGCATATATTCTACTCCAGTTCAATCTTAAGATCCACAGTGAGATTGAAGAATTGCTAGGTATGACACCCAAACACCTCTAGAGTGGCCCAGGTCAACCAAAATACTACAAGACTCCAACAGCACCACATCCTTGAACCATTGCCTGGTTGAATCAACAGGAGTGACCCCTGAGCACCCTGAATACCACCTGCGAGGTCTCTCTAAGTGGAGAGAGAGGCTGGAGAGTTAATAGAGTGAATAGGCTCTTGCCTTACACATAGCCAATTCAGGTTCAATCCCTGGCACCATATATGCTACCCCAAGCTACACCAGGAGAGATTCCTGAGCACAAAATAAGGAGTAAACCCTGACATGCCAGATGTAGCCATAAAACTAAACTAAACAAAAACCATTAGAAAGGTCAGAGCAATAATATAGTGGGTAGATGCTTGCCTTGAATGCAACCACCCTGGTTCAATCATAGCACCACAATGGTCCCTCAAGCCTTACCAGGAGGGAATTCTGAGTGCAAAGTCAACATTAAGTTCTGAGCATCACTGAGTGTTGCCCCAAAACAAAGACAAATAAAAAAAGAAAAGAAAAGAAAAAAGAAATTGCCAGTTTACTGGCAATCCAATAAGGTGGAAATAAAATAAGTACTATATCAATATGAACCTTTCACACACACCAGTAAAAGACCAAATTATGCATTCAAATAAGATGCATCACACAAATTTCTATATTTTACCTCTTGGCAGTAAAAATCCAAAGAAAAGAAGTTTTTATTTTCATTTTATTGTGAAGTTTTCCTTGTAAATAGCTGGATTTTGTAGACATTGGAAAAAATATAGAATTTAATGAATAATATCTATGTGTGTATGCACATTTAATGTGCTATTAAATTGCTGTTGCCCGTTAACTGATAGAAGTCTGTCAAAAAGATGTGCCATCTAAGTTATTCTAAAAGAATCACAATCAGTGATTAAAATACGTGGAACCCTCAGCTCTGCAGATTGAAATTTAGCAATCTCCTATTCCTATTAAATTTCTTATCATCAGAGATTTTCCCATTGAACTCGCTTCTATCTTCGATACCATCTATTATGCAGGGGGAAATGTATTGGAATTTTAATGCTTTGGACAATCTCTAAATTGGAAATGCAAATAGTGCCTGTGTGATTGAACCCCATTCTTCTGACAAAGTGATGAAAAGCTCTTTAAGAGATACAGGAGCTATAGACATGTGTTTAATTGCATTTACCCCACAGGCACTACTGAGCCGTTTCTCTGGCCAGGCACTGTGTTGTGCCTCAGATCCAAAATGACTCAGTGTGGTAACATGCTTGGATGAACACTGAAGACTCTTTCAGCTTAACAGCCTGCAGGGTGGTAAAGGAGAGCAGTGGGAGAGGGAGATTTTGTTCATTTTTAACAGCAACTCTATGGAAGAAACTGCACTTAGAATGTGAAGAATGTCAAAATCCATGCTTTTGAGAGTCTTATAGACTTCAGAAATCAAACATGGAGTTAATTAGCTGCCAACTGCTTATCCTTTAGGGTACTAAGGAGGATTGGAGAGGAAAATTAAGGACAGTTAAGTCGTTTTATGTGTAGCTCATGAAATCACCTACATTTAATGTTTAAATTGGAAACCTGTACCATACATAAAGAACAAAGGTAAACCAATGCCGTCTGACATTGAGTTTGGGTAAACTCTGTGGCTAAGATGGCAAATTCATGTATCAGAAAAATGAGACAGGTATCACAGAAGATGGTGTCAGTGAAACAGGACACAAAGTGAAAGCTGAAGTGGTAACCGCTGGTCACAATAGACCAGTTATATCAGAGTTACTTTTTTAAGGATGAGATGAAATATAAAAGATATATTGAAATAAAAGATATCTTTTTAAAAAAAGGAAGTAAATAGAGGTTGCCCCAGAATGGCAACAACAACAAAAAATGAATTGAGGGCGGTCAAGTTGATTTAAGATACAATCTCTTCTTAACAGGATAGAATATTGATTTCCTTTGTACAAAGTCTTCCAAAAGGAAGGGAAGAAGAGAAGGTAGTTTAGAAGAGAGAATTCCAAAAAAATAAAACAAGAGAAAGAACATAAAAGAAGTGATGAGAAGAGCCGGGGGTTAAGTTCTTGCTCTGTCCATGGTTGACACCAGTTCAATCCCTGGAATCACATATGATTCCCCAAGCAGCTATAAGAGTGAGCCCAGAGTAAGGAACCTGAAGTAAACCTGGAACACAGTTGGGTATAGACCAAAAAAAATGAACAAATAAAATGATTTATTTAAAGAATGATGAGAAAGCCATATGTTAAGCCGCCTGCCAACAACTATAAAAATTTCTCTAAAAGCAAGAAGTAATCTAGGGGCCAAAGCAATAGCACGTGGTAAGGTATATGCTTTGCTCAAGGCTGACCAGGACTAACCGAGGTTCTATCTCCCGGCATCTCATATGGTTCCCCAAGCCAGGATCGATTTATGAGTGCATAGCCAGGAGTAACCCTTGAGCGTCACCATGTGTGGCCCAAAAACCAAATAAATAAATAAAAATAAAAGCAAGAAGTAATCTAGAAACCGAGGATGATTCAGAAAATGAGAATGGTTTAGGGGAAATAAAGGATGAAAAAAGGTCTTGACAGATTAAGAAAAATGTTCCAAACCAGAGAGTTAGTATATGGGTTAATTTGCCTGCCATGCACAAGGTCAATGATGTTTCCTGCCCTGGCATCACATATAGTCCCACACCACCAGGTGTGACCCCTGAGCACTGCTGGGTATGGCCTAAACAGAAAGCAATAATAATTATAATAAATTACACATGAATTAAAATCAGCATGTGAAAGAAATATAGTTCAAATATTTGAAGTTGTGATAAAATTAGAAGGTTGTGTAAAGATAAGTCTTGGGTGTAAATTTTCTAAAAGACACAAGGTTATTCGAAGAGAATGTTTTGGGGATCTTCATAGTTAAAGAGAGGTGTGAAAAATATGAGGAATATGTAAGGAATATGTAAGTCTGAGTTTATTACATAGAAGTATATAAAATTAAATATATTTGAGTTTATGATAGTTCTCAGTGTAATTATTTCTGTGACTGCACTAAATGATCCCTGTGGTAAGCTTCATGTCAGGAGCTGGACCCTACCGTCCTCCACTATTTTGTCTCTGAGAATCATTACACAAATGTTTTTCATTTTTCTCAAAACCCATAGATGAGTGAGACCATTATGAATTTATCTCTCTCCCTCTGACTTATTTCACTTAGCATAATAGATTCCATATGCATCCATGTATAGGAAAATGTCATGACTTCATCTCTTCTGATGGCTGCATATGTACCATAGTCTCTTTAACCATTCATCTATAGGGGCATCTAGGCTGTTTCCAGAGTCTGACTATTGTAAACAATGCTGCAATGGATATAAGTGTGAGAAAGAGATTTTTGTATTGCATTTTTGTGTTCCTAAGATATATCCCTAGGAGTGGTATAGCTGGATCATATGGGAGCTCAACTTCCAGCTTTTGGAGAAATCTCCATATCGCTTTCCACAAAGGTTGACCAGACGGCATTCCCACCAGCAGTGAAGTGAATAAGAGTTCCTTTCTCTTCACATCCCCACCAGTCACTGCTTGTGACTGAATGAGGGAAGTAGAAAGCCTGTCTAGAGTACAGGCTGGTGTGGGTGGGGAGGAAGGACACTTGGGATGTTGGTCATGGGAATGTTGCACTGGTGAAAAGCTTATATATATATACATATATGTATATATACACACATATGTATATATATACATATATTAAAAAATCAAAAAGAAAAAAAGAAAAGATAAGGCCTCCCAATTCTTACCACAGACTGTGTTCTTTACATTGACTTATAGAAAGAGGAGGTACAGTAAATGCACCCCATATACACCTCAACCCAGGCCGTTTTGCCTGGTCTGTATTGTGAATTGGGGGACAAAAAGAAAAAAAAAGAAAAAAAATGAGCTTATGGCACATCCAAAAGTGTAGCACATTGGAGGATGTGCATTATTGCATTGAAAAAATTATTACATGATTGTTTATGAATCACAGGGAAAAAAGATTGACTTTCCAAACATCTGTGGGTCTCCCTTTAAAGTTTTTCTGTTTTTATTGCATTTTACAATACCATTAATGGAGTTTCATGAAGACAATGTTTTGATATATGTTGTGTTACTACTATTCAGCAGGCTTACACCAATACCCCGTGGTCCCGCCCACCCACCTTGGTAGACTCATTTACTGAGGCCAATTCTCTAGTCTCTTTAAATTCTTGTTTTCAGTGATGTGTGGGTAGTGGAGCTACAAGCAGTCTATTCGGGGCTTACTTCTGGCTCTCTGCTCAGGAATATGGAATGTGGTTCCAGGGATCACATTATGTTAGCCATATGCAAAGCAAGAGTCTTAACTCTCTACAATCTCTTCATTTCCCTTTTTTTTAAATTCTTAAACTTTGAATTTCTCCTACCAAAAAAAGAATAGAAAACCTTAAGAAAATTTCCCTTTGTCTGGACTTGAGAGATAGTACAGAGTTGGGCATTTGCATTGCATAGAGCCTGATCCAGTTCATTCAAAGCCTCCAAATATAGTGGACTCCAGAGTTCCACACGTAGCCCCTGAGTGCTGCTAGATGTGTCCCATCCCCTTACTCTCAAAATAATATTGCTATATCTGATACTAATATTTATATAATACTGATTTTTATATTTTTCTTTTATTATATCAGTAGTCGATAAATTTGAAGCAAAAATGAAGGTGGTTTATGTAAAATTGAATGTTTCTATATGTATGCATTTTTTTTAAAATTCAATGCAAAGGCACAAGAATTAGGTAGTGGTCGTAGTGGTGGTGATGATGTTAGGAGGGAAGATGAAAGAGAATGTCATAACAATAACAGCAAATGATTTTTTAATCAGGCAAAAGGAAAAAATCAAAATAACTTTTCATAGGCTAAAAAGTTTTATGAAGCTTTATGGAGGATGAGAAAAATCTATCACTCCTCAGGGGAGAAATTTTTTAATGATGAGATGATTTTGGTAAAGAAATTTAGGTCATTTTTCAAGATAGAGGAGAATGAGGATACAGATTGTTTTAATGATACAGTGAATGTTCCCAAAGGGCACTTTACAGAGCAAAATAGATATTCCCATATACAGATATGATTAATGGAAGACAACAACTGGAGATAAAGCAACGATAAGAAGGCAATTTTAAATGAAGTATAGAACAAGAGAAGTAGATATAGGACAGCTGATGGGGGGGGGGTGTCAAAGTAGAATTGGATGCTGAAGATATAGTAAAGCAGGTAGGGCAGTAACCTTGCATTTTACCTGGTTCCCCAAATCTTCCAGGAGTAATTCCTATGTGCAGAGCCAGAAATAACACCTGAGCATTGCCAGATGTGACCCCAAAAGAGAACAAAATAAAAATACCCAAGAATAGGGGACCGAGAGATAGCACAGTGGTAGGGCATTTGCCTTGCATGGGATGGACCTGGGTGCGATTCCTGGCATCCCATAGGGTCCCCCGTGCCTGCCAGGAGCGATTTCTGAGGACAGAGCCGTGAGTAACCCCTAAGCGCTGCCAGGTGTGGCCCCCCAAAAGAAATCAAAGAATATAGGATCATATAGGGTGCTTTCGATTGAATCCCAGTCAGGCTCATACAAGGTAAGTTCCTTACTCATTAACTTTCCTGTTCCTAGATTTTTGGCCATTTTATCATTTCTGCAAGCATCTAGAGCAGTTCCTAAGTGTCATAGTATTGTGAAGGGAATAAGGGATTGAATGGATGATGATGTGTTATTTTGTTTCATATTTCGTTCATTTTTTAAATGAGTAAGAAAATCATTTGATTAGTATGTCAAATTCTGTGTGCAAATGTGCTTTCTAAAATATATCTTAAATATATTAAGCACTGATCCTGCTTATACTGTGAACCATTTCAGAAACATTTTGTTACATAATTTTCAAAATTTACAATTTATCTCAGCTCCTAGGCAAATCAACACATTCTTAATTAGTGACTTAATTGGAAGCTTTTTACTAAAGTAATAAGTTACCTTAATGCAAATTAACTAATGAGCTTCATTCTTTCAGGCAGAGTGGTACCTTGGGATATTTGCTCATACAAAAAGAAAAACACAGTGTATGCCTAAAAGTTTTGTCCAGCACTTAGGGTTTGCGAGGTGCAGTGATAAACTAGATTCCCATACTTTGAGATTCAGTTCCTTTTTTATATCATGGCAAAGATATATTATTTGTCTATGTGGTCTCCTGGTTACTGTCTGTTCCTTCCTCTACATAAATATTTTACCTATTTCCAGATCGATATTACTTCTCGTGAAGGCTTCTGGTTTTATCATTACTCAGAAATCTTCATGGTTTTCCCTTTTAAATAAAATCCAATCTCATAAAGTGGATATTGTAGTCTTTTTGTAATCTAGTTAACATTCACTTTTTTATATTTTTTTCATCTTTTCCTATCTTGGTCTCCAAGAAGATTGTTGTGCGGATTAGCTTTTAACCATCTATGATACTTTCTAAGGTACCTTTTTGCCTTTCCTCTGAACATTTCTGAATCTAGAAAATTGATTTGATTTTATGTCTGGGGTAAAGCAGTCTTATGATCAGCTCAGGGTGTAGCAATAGCCTTGATCCCAGTAATGTAGACCTAAATATCTATTTTAAAATTTAAAAGATTAATTTGATCCTTTTTATATTCATATTGTTCAATAGATGTACATTGGGCTGATGTTCAATTCAAGTCTCTAGGTCTTATGTATATAACATTCCATCAATTTGGGTTTCAGACACCCTTTGTATGGTGAACTGTATGCATGTGAACTGAAAACAACTCTACATATGACCCTCTTTAAATCACTTTATTTTAAGACTATATACATTTTGATTATGTCATTCTCTACATTTCTATAGCTATTACTTTAGTTCTGACTGCCTGAGTCCTCTAATAAAATAAATGGAGAGAAAGGAAGCAAGAAAAGGAGGGAAGAAGCATTATTCCTTATTTGTGAGACTGCTCAGTCTTTCTTCCTTCAAAACCCTTTCCTATATTTCCAGTGGGATATTTCCTGGGTAGAAATAAGATGCTTTTATTTTTCACCACTGGAATTTTGTAATTTTGTAATATTTTCAAATTTTGAAAATTTCTGCAGCTTGCACACTGCTTTCTTTTGCATATGCATCTCCCTGGCTGACACCATGGGTTTCTTTCCTAGCTAATTGTAATTGCTTCAGAATTCAATTCTAATATCTCCTCACCTAAGAATCATTTTTTTTCACTGCTATAGTAAAATGTACAAATACCATTGTTCTCTGTTCCCAAGACACCCAAGTTTATTATGTCAGCTTAGAATTGCCTACTCATTGTACTTTCTCCCCTTTACTAGACTTTGAGCTCCATTTGGGGGGGGGGGGCACACCCAACAGTGTGCAGGAGTTATTCCTGGTTCTGCACTCAGAAATTGCTGCTGGCAGGTTGAGGGGACCATATGGGATGCTGCAGATCAAACCTGGGTCCATCCCACGTCAGCCACATGCAAGGCAAACACTCTATCGCTGTGCTATTGCTCCAGCCCCAGACTTTGAGCTCCTTGAAAACAATGAATTTCACTTCTGGAACTCTATCCTTAAGAACTATGCCACATCCCCTCCTCCTCGGTGGTGGGAATGTTACACTGGTGAAGGGGGGTGTTCTGTTTATGACTGAAGCCCAACTACAATTATGCTTGCAATCATGATGCTTAAATAAAGGTTTTATATATATATATAAAGAATTGTGCCACCTATTTGTATCAGTTTATCTTACCAATAAAAGTATTCTTCATAATTCGTTTTCTTGTTCATCCAGGGAAAGTCCAGAACAAAACTTAAAAAGAAATTGTAGAATTTTATTTCCTATATTTCAGCCAAAATAAGATTTCAACCTTTGATCTTTTAGCTTATAGAGCGAGCATTTAAGTCTTGTTGCTATTGTTGCTACAATATAAAGAAGACATAGAAAAAGTAACTATAATTAAAATCTCTCAATGACATTTTAACGTACCTACAAATTTACTTCAAAACTAAAAATAATTTACTAATTTTCTAATGATTTACTAATAATTTACTAATTTACTCTAAAACTGAAAATAAAATAGAAAAAATAATAATGGAAGTTCTCTGAGAACTATTATCCTGATATTTATTACATAGTAACGCAAACAGTAGAACTTCGGGTTTGGGAAAGTTGAAGGTATTTTGATATTAGATAATTTGCCTTTCTGTGACAAATGGATGCCCTAAGGATAACTAAGTATTGATCTCCAGTGATGACTGCTCATGAATATTATTTAATGCTGTTAATGAAAAATAGGTGTTCATGGAATGTATCAATATAATCTCAGAAAGATTTCTGAAGATTTTTGCATACTTTATGTGTGTTTTAAGGATGTTAATTATCTATTTACTGTGTGGTCATCTTTTCAGGTTCAATTTATTTAAAATTTTATAATTATGATTCAGCAGATATTCTTCAAATAATGAAGGTCTATTCTTTCTATTATTTTGCTTTCCTGGTTCCTAAATTGATCAAGAGACATTAACTTTGTTTACTACTAATCATTTTATTCCTGAGGCTATGTCAGCAAGTGTGTGTATGTTAACAAATCTACAGAAAGGCTATTTAGAAATACAATTATAGTCTCTCTTCCCTTATAGTTTCTAAGTAACTATTAATTGATTAATCTGTATATTTAATGATTTGACTCCCTACATCTCTAAAGAAGCAGAACTGTTTTAAGTCTAAGATAATTAAAGTTTCATTACTTGTAACAAAATGGAATTACTTTTAAGTATAGAGACCCACTAGAAATGTAACATGAATAATTACAAGTACATTCACTTTACCAAAATGAAGTTGCATTGCATTTAGTTATAATAGCATCTACCAAGGTGCCTTGCATATATACTGTAATGAAAAGTAATACATTCTTCATGCTTTCTCCTTTTTTCTACATCACTTTTATAGTAACATCACTTCTTATTATTTGTATTTGCCTTTTTAATTGCAGCAGGCAATAGCTGAACATGATTTGCTGAAAGCCTAAGTTTTATATCCTGATATTCTGTGATTTCTTAATAAATATCATTCCATTCTTTATTCCAATTGAATTATTTTTATTTGAAATGTGTTAAAAAAAACACTGAATGTCGGAGCCAGAGAGATAGCATGGAGGTAGAGCGTTTGCCTTCCATGCAGAAGGACGGTGGTTCGAATCCCGGCATCCCATGTGGTCCCCCGAGCCTGCCAGGCATGATTTCTGAGAGTAGAGCCAGGAGTAATCCCTGAACACTGCCGGGTGTGACCTCCAAAACAAACAAACAAACAAACAAAAAACAACACTGAATGTCATAATACAATAGTCAGTGTCTCCAACTAGAAATGTTCTAGTAAAAGACTTGAGGATTTTTTTATTTTAAAAAATGGGGGTGGGGTGGTGGAGCAAGCAGTATGGCTTTTGCCTTGCTTGTGGTAACTTAGGATGGACCGATATTCGGTCCTCCAGGGTCCCATATGGTTCCCCAAGCCAGGAAGGGAGGAAGGGAGGGGGGGAGGGAGGGAGGAAGGAAGGAAGGGAGGGGGGAGGGAGGAAGGAAGGAAGGAAGGAAGGAAGGAAGGAAGGAAGGAAGGAAGGAAGGAAGGAAGGAAGGAAGGAAGGAAGGAAGGAAGGAAGGAAGGAAGGAAGGAAGGAAGGAAGGAAGGAAGGAAGGAAGGAAGGAAGGAAAATCTCAAAAAACAATAAATAATAGCTATATATCTGGACTGTTTGTTATGCATAATGTGTGATAGTTGCTTTACATATGTAACTTCCAGTCATTAAAATGGAGGCAACATTATTTCCCCCATATTGCTAATGGCAAAACTGAAGATTTAGAGTTTACTAAATTAACCAAGGACAATGTCAGAAGGTGCTAGACAAATATTTAGACAGAGATGTTTCTTATATCAAACCCTGGCCTTTTATCCTGACATAAGATCTTAATTGAGAGTTCAGAGGTGTCACAAGTTTATAGAATACCTCCTGTTATTTTATATTCCCAGACTAAAAAAAGAGGATCTAACCAAATATTTTCCAGTCTCGACTATATTGGCAGATGCAGGACATTTCTCTGGTTCACAGGGTTACGGATCGTTATATTCCATTGGTAATTTTCCTTGCTTGGACTTCTGGCAGAAATGCTCTCTAGAGCCAGAGCCAATGTTTTTCTCTAAACACTTAGAAAGGGAAGGTTGCCTGAGGCTATCCTGAGAGTTTCAGGTCTATTTATCATCTTTTCCTTTGTTCCATGGATGATATCCAACATGCAGCTTTGACTGGCCTCATGGGGACAAAAATGGTGATTGTTTCCACTGTACTAAGAGAGATGTCGTTAACAAGATTTGACTCTTCTCAAAAATTATGAATGCATTCTAAACAATTATAAAAGTATATGCATCTTTATTGCATTTTCCTTGTACCAAGAAAAAAAATAACTTGTTAAAATTTAATTAAAATTAAATGTAGAAAATAGTAGAAATGACACATGTTAAAGATAGAAATCCCATTGCTTAGAAAGCTTTAAAATATGGAATTAAGAGTGTGCAACAGGAAGCAACAAATCGATTAGGAGTAAGACCTAGAGTCAAACACCAAGCTAGGGCATTAGACCATGGAAATGTTACTGCATTTTCTCAAGGAAATAAAACTCTGGGAAGTGTCCCGCATATTAGTTTCTACAAAAATTATAGATGATTTCTTTTCTAAAGAAAATAAGTTATTTTTGGTGTGAAAGATGAGCACTGCCTTAGCCTCACCTTTCTTTCTTTGTGCCTCTTCTTCTCTTTGTTAGGTTTCTAGCCAACACCACTTTCAGAGGCCTCAGTGGTTCCATCCGAGTAAAAGGTTCCACTATCATCAGCTCAGAAAATAATTTTTTCATCTGGAATCTACAACATAACCCCATGGGACAGCCAATGTGGACTCGCTTGGGTAGTTGGCAGGGAGGAAAGATTGTCATGGACTATGGAATATGGCCAGAGCAAGCCCAGAGGCACAAAACCCACTTCCAGCACTCAAGTAAGCTGCATCTAAGAGTGGTTACATTGATAGAACATCCATTTGTCTTCACACGGGAGGTTGATGATGAAGGCTTGTGCCCCGCTGGTCAACTCTGTCTAGACCCCTTAACTAATGACTCTACAATATTGGACAGCCTTTTTAGCAGCCTCCATAGCAGTAATGACACTGTGCCCATCCAATTCAAGAAGTGCTGTTATGGATATTGCATTGATCTGCTGGAAAAGCTAGCAGAAGACATGAACTTTGACTTTGACCTCTACATTGTTGGAGATGGAAAATATGGCGCTTGGAAAAATGGCCACTGGACTGGGCTGGTTGGTGATCTCCTGGGTGGATCAGCTCACATGGCAGTCACTTCCTTCAGCATTAATACCGCACGAAGCCAGGTGATAGATTTCACTAGTCCTTTTTTCTCCACAAGCTTGGGCATCTTAGTGAGGACACGAGACACAGCAGCTCCCATTGGAGCCTTCATGTGGCCACTCCATTGGACAATGTGGCTGGGGATTTTTGTGGCTCTGCACATCACTGCCATCTTCCTCACTCTCTATGAATGGAAGAGCCCCTTTGGTATGACTCCCAAAGGTCGGAATAGAAGTAAAGTCTTCTCCTTCTCTTCAGCCTTGAATGTCTGTTATGCCCTCTTGTTTGGTAGAACAGCAGCCATTAAACCCCCTAAGTGCTGGACTGGAAGATTTCTGATGAATCTTTGGGCCATTTTCTGTATGTTTTGCCTTTCCACATACACAGCCAACTTAGCTGCTGTCATGGTAGGTGAGAAGATCTATGAAGAGCTTTCTGGAATACATGACCCTAAGGTAATCCTTCTTTTATTCTCACTTTTCTTAATTGTCTGTTATAATTTAATATGTTGTAACTTATGCTATAATATGTCTTTATTCTTGCATCTAATAGGACAATATGTTCCATCATATTTAAAAAAGTACATTTTGATATAACAATCTTTGAATTCTCAGGTATCTGAGATGAGAGTATAACTCAAGTATTAAGAAAAGGATAAGATATATAATGGGCTAAAATATAAGATGATGAGTTCAATTTTATACATGGAATTTAAAAATAGAGTTTGGATATCCAGCTGAAGTCTAGATTGCATTTTCAAAGCCAGAGCTTAGGCATGAACTAAAGCTAGTGGGACTCCTGGGTGAAAAGTGACATTATTGAAGCTCTCAAGGAATATAAAGAAGGTGTTAAGGGTGGAAGTGCTGGGGAAAAGCAACAGCATAACTAACTCACCAGGTACTGATATATAGGACATGCTGAAAAGAAGGAAAGATCACAAGGAGATAAAAGTGCCCTACAGCAAAGTCATGCAGACCCTTGAACGCCACTCTGTAGACTAAAATTTAACTTTCTAAGATGAGTGCTGGTAGTGGGTTTTATGCCTCTGGGCTTGCTCTGGACACATTCCATAGTCCATGACAATCTAAAATTAACAATATACTACCTCCATGCTTCATTTCTTCCCAGTGCTTTTGAGATGGCAAAAGTTCATCAGTGACTAATTCAAAACATGAGAATTAAAGTTGAGGGTATGTGTGCATGCCTGCACACATGTGTGTCTATGTGTATACTTAATTTTGATAAAAATAGGGTTTTGTAGTTTGCCTTTTCTTCCTCCTCCCCCCATCCCATAGTTTGCCTTTTCTTAGTAATTTTCTACCTCTATTTTTATTTTACAAATTCACTTGATAGCATTTTGTTTCTGATTGTTAAAAACATTGTTTATAAAATAAACATTGTGAAAATAGAGGTTTCTGGTCTCCTGTGGGTCTATTGAAACATTTTATTTTCTGCTGTATAGGCAAAAATAGTCTAAATCTAAATGAGAAGTGATACAGATGGAATCTGAAGACTCTTCCACCCTTGCTCAAATCTTTCATCTTTTTGTTTCCCTTGGCTTGCTCAAATACTGTATATCAGCCCGGCTCCCATTGGACCAGGGGCCATTATCATCCCATTTTCCATAGTCCTATCTCAGTTATTAACTTAAGATTTTTTTTTGCACCACCACATTAATGCTTTTAATTGTCTGCCTTTTTCCCTTCTCAAACTCTTTTTATTTATTGTGAGATAATCTCCCATGTTTTCCATTATAAATATATTACCCAAATTTGATGATAATAATCCCCAGACTTCCTAGAAGTATTATTTAAGAAGAGTTATTCTAGAAATTTATATATCTATCTCTTTCTTAGGGCTCCATCTAACCAACCACCCCAATCTGCAACAAAAGGGATTCCCAATATTTCTTTCCTCATTTTCCTTAAAATAACTTCTCTATCACATATATTTTACTTCATGACATTTTTTATTGTTTATGTAACTATTTCATGCTCAAAATTTTACATTCACAGAAATTAGATCAATATTTTCATCTAAACACCCTAAATAAAATAGTTCTAAAGGAAATAAGTTTGGATAAAATCCTATTGTCTTTTTTAAGTCTATATATGTACACAGTCCATCAGTTGAGTGCTGACTGCACAATTATCTATAATTGAGATCTTAGATAACTGAGTAATGGCTCCTTTTTTCTTCTTGGTTATTATTGTTTAGCCTGCTGGCTATACATTTTGCACAATTAATAGCATTACTAAGAGTTAACTGTATAAACATTTGATCACCATTTCAGAGTTGAGATTCAATGGCTTCAACCAACCACTTTGAATCAAATAAAAAAATGCAAAAGCTATGCAGGGATTTATGATTCACTATGTGTGGCAGTCAGGCAGGTTGGAATACTATTTTTCTCTTAGGCTGTAAGGGGTTGGAGGGAAGAAATAATCTTGTTGCTGGCTGCTCCTACAGATAACCCTAAGGGAGAGAGATTGACCTGCTGTGCAAATGAAATTGAAGATGGTCTACCCTCAGTTAGCTGAACTATTTTTGCTGAAGTAATTTATTTTACACTATAAGTAATATATGTAGCTTCTCACAGGCTCCCACCAACTCTTCTTGGAAACAAGCACCAGGCTTCAAAGCCGGTATTCTCTTGAAGCATGCAACCATGAAAGTAAGAATTTATGACTGATATATTTAATAGAGCTTATCTGGAAATTTCTATGACATAAAACTAGCTCTACTCATTATAGGCAATGTAGAAAATAGAGAAAAGTAGACAGATGGAAGCAAGCACCCATTGCTTCATTATGTGAAGTAATTTCTTTTTGGCATTTTGGAGATGATGGACAGATAGGTGGATAGAAATTGCAATGTTATTTTTAAGCAGTGATGTTTTCATCTGAGCCTATGATCTAAGGAATAGCTATAGTGTTCTTAGGACATTCTAGCCATTGATATCTGATTTTATGAAATATAAGACAAGATAAGAAAATCACTTCATAAATTTAAGGTATACTGAAAAATAAATGGAAGCTCCACTTTTCACAGGACAAATTGGCTGAAAGGATCATCATTCACAACAAGCTACTTGTTGGTTATTAAGAACTTTTCTTAATTTTTCCTTTTCCAGTTTCTTACATAAAATTCTACCTTTGCTTTAGCTTTATGTGTCTGACCTATGTATTTTAAAGTGTCTTTGAGTTAAAAGGAAGCTAATGTCATTTTTGTATAAGCTTACGGTGCAGCTGCTTTAGAGAAATATTCCTAGTAAACATTCAAGTAAATACAAAATGTAAATAGATCTGCTATGAGGGCAAGAACAAACTTTAACCAAAAATATTAAAGGCAATGATACTTGCACTCACTTTCTCGCAGGAAATTATAAGCATTTGCTTCAAATAATAAAAAGCTTTATTGATACTCCTATAACAGCATGTGGCTGACTAATAAAAAACATAATTCCTATAATAAAATCTGATCTTGAAGAAGGGAGGACTGTCAAAATGCCAAGACAAATAAGACACTGAAAATGAAGTTTGAACTGAAGGGAAAGAAAATGGAAGTACACCTAAGTTCATTCATTCTTTCATTCACAAAATGTCAGCAATTTCAATTCTGAACACCAGGCTGAATGGCTGGAAATTTAGTAGTGAGAGAAATAGACCATATCCTTGCAGTAAGTACGGTAACAGAAATAAATCAAAGGAGCAACTAATTTAGCTAATGAATGATACCACGAGAAATTACTCTAAAGGAAAATACATCAGAACCCTCATTGGAGAGATCCTCATTGGAGATCTAATTTGACTGGAACATTAGAGAAGAACTCCCCTAAGCAAAGAAACTTTACCAAAATTTGAATATGAATAAGTTAAGCAGAAAATGGAAGGGCTGTTCAGAGAGGAGTCATCAGAGTGATGTGGCTACATGCTCAGAATATACAGGTCTTCTGAGGGAAAGGTATTTTACGACTTCTCCATCATGACCTACAAGATCAGAAAACCAGAAAAAGTGAAACAAGAATGGGATCTAGGAAGCCAGGGATTTAGCTCGGTGATATAGCATGTGCTTCACTTGTCTTAGTGTCTGGATTTAATTCCAGGCACCCAACAAGCCAACAACAAAACCAGAAACTGACGGGTAACAAGGTACTGTTTTGATGAACTATCTACATAGAAAAATTCTCAAAAGAAAAGAAAACCTGGGGAGGGAGCGATAGCGCAACGGTAGGACGTCTGCCTTTCACTTTGCTGATCCAAAACGGACCTCAGTTTGATCCCCGCGTCCCATATGGTCCCCCAACCCAGGAGCGATTTTTGAGCGCATAGCCAAGAGTAACCCTTGAGCGTCACCAGGTGAAACCCAAAAACCAAAAAAAGAAAGAATAGAAAAATAAACAAAGAAAACCTAAATAACACTGTAGTTTAGAAGAAATGCTCTTTTCACAATCTTCATGTATAGCTAGACTGGGAAAGAACAGCAGGAGAAATATTCCATTCACTCTCACAACAAAAATTTATAGTGGAACAGCAACATATTCTCTAAAAAAAAACTTCAGTAAACTAAAATAATTTTAACGAAAAAGTACAAAAGATTGCTTGGATGAGAGCATAAAATGGAAAAAGGGTACTTAACAAATATTTTGGGGAAAACTAGATTACAGAGAATAAAACTGATCACAACCTCACATGCACAAAATTTAACTCAATGGATTAAAGTTTCAGATATTAAACCCCAAAATAAAAATACTTTGAAGAAGATATAGGTAAAATAATTCCATAATATCAGTTTCTATGAAATGAAAAATAAACAAATGGGATTACATGCAACTAATATTCATCTAAACAGCAAGTGAAACTATTATTTAAATAAAAAGATATCCTACTAAATAAGAGAAAACACACATTTGTACACCATATTTTTTGTAAACCATACATTTTACATTGAATTAATAGCCAAGGTATTTGAGAAACTCACAAAATATAATAATGTAAAACAACAACTTTAAAAAGAAATGGGGAGGGGAAGAATGAATTCAATCCTCAGCTGAATTCCCCAATTATGCATATGTACCCTGAACACAAATATAGTCCACAATTTCCCCAAAAAAATCATAGAAAAATTAAGTACATATTTCCTCAAAGAAGATTTGCAGACAGCTGGTTAGTAGGCACATGAAAAAAACGCTTAGCATTACAGATTACCAGGTAAATGCAAAATAAATACAAGAATAATTATGAGAATGGCCTACATTAAAAATACCAGGGGCCAGAGAGACAGCACAGCAGAAGGCATTTGCCTTGCATGCAGTGGACCCCGGAGGGACTAGGTTCGATTCCTAGGATCCCATATGGTCCCCCAGCCTGCCAGGGGCAATTTCTGAGAGCAGAGCCAGGAATAACCTCTGAGCACTGCAGGGTATGGCCAACAACCAACCAGTCAATAAATAAATAAAGTTAAAAAATTCCAGAAGCTTACATAGTTGCAGGGATGTAGTAAAAAAGAAACTTGGAGGTCGGAGTGATAGCACTGCCTTAAATGCAGCTGACTCAGATTTAATCCCTTTATTCCATATGGTGCCCCCTGAGCCTGTCTGGTGATTTCTGAATGCAGAGCGAGGACTAACTCCTGAGCACCACTAGGTGTGGTCCAAAAACAAACAAACAAACAAACAAACAACAAAAAGAAAGAAACTTTCACATTGAATGGTAATTCAAGTCAATTCAGCTACTCATATAGTAGGGATATCTCAATATATCCAAAATATAGTTACAATAATATCCAACAGTGGATACCAGAAAAATCCTATGTCTACTATCGATCCACAGAACACAGAAACAATAGCTCAAGGGGCCAGAGTGATAGCCCAGCAGTAGGGCATTGCCTTTCACAGGGCTGATCCAGAATGGACCTTGGTTCCATCCCCGGAGTCCCATATGGTCCACCAAGCCAGGAGCAATTTCTGAGCACATAGCCAGGAATAATCCATGAGAGTCACTGGGTGTGGCCAAAAACAAAAAAATATTAGCTCAAAAGATGTATTTATGCACCCATTTTTACTGTAGTATAATTTGTAAAAATTAAGATATGGAAGCAGCTAATGGACAAATGATAGATGAGTAGATAAAGGAATTGTGGTGTATAATAAAGAAGTACTTAGTCATGTTAAAAGACAAAATCTTATCATAACAAAGATGAAACTGTAGAAATTGATACTAAGTGAAAAATGTCAAGAGAAAGACAAATCCCAGAAAATCTTTTTCTTTGTAATTTTATTAATAATAGGATTTCATGTATATCACTATTTGACAGCACACCATCCCCATGTGTCTTCTTTCTATTACAATTGTCCTGGTTCCTGTTTACCCTCCTCCCTTCATCTCTTCTTTGTGGTAAGCTTCCTACTCAAGATTTCTTGTTTCTTTTGCCTGTGGGTATTTATTATTCACCTATTTTGTTTCTTTCTTTATTTTATTTTGTTTTATTTTATTTTATGTTATTTTTGGTGTTTTGGGTCACACCCGGCAGCACTCAAGGGTTACTCCTGGCTCTATGCTCAGAAATCGCTCCAGGCAGGCCCTGGGGCCATATAGGATGCGAGGATTTGAACCACTGTCCTTATGCATGCAAGGCAAACACCCTACCTCCATACTATGTCTCCGGCCCCCCTATTTTGTTTGTTTATATCTCACATATGAGAGTTTGTTCTTTGTCTCTCCCTTTCATTCTGATTAATTTCACTCAAAATAATACTTTCCAGTTTCATACGCATAACAGCAAATTGCAAAATTTCCTATTTCTTAAATCGTCAGTCTTCTTCCTCCTCCACTTCCTCCTCCTTCTTCTTCTCCTCCTTCTCCTCTTTCTTTTCCTCCTCCTCCTCCTCTTCTTCTTCTTCTTCCTCTTCTTTATTTCTTCCTCTTATTCTCTTCCTCCGCCTCTCCCGTCTTCCTCTCCTCCTTCTCTTCTTCCTCTGCTCATCTTCTTTTTATTATATTTTCTTCTCCTTTATCTGATTCTCCTTTTTATTTTCCTCTTCCTTTTCCCCCATCTCCTCTTCTCCTCTCCATCTCCTCCACCCCCTCCTCCTTCATCTTTTTCTCCTCCTCCTATTCTTTTTCTTTTTCTCTTCCTCCTTTTCCTCCTCCTATTCCCTTACTCCTCGTCCTGCTTCTTCCTTCCACCTCCTTTCCTTCCTCTTCCTCCTCCTTTTTATTCTTATTCATTTATTCGTTGTCATCTTTTCTCCTCCTCCTCTTCCTCATTTTCTCTTCTTCAGCTTCTTTGGCCTCTTCTTCCTCTTCTTTCTTCTCCTCTTTTTTTCTCTGTCTTTTCCTTTATTCTGCTTAGTCACTGTGGTTTACAATATTTTTTGAAATAATATTATGAATATCAAGCTCCATTCCTTGAGCTGCACAGTCAACAAGATATCTAGACACAGAGGTCTGATTTTACCATCCAAGACAAATCAGAAGTCTTCCATACACCACGAAAGCAACAAGGGGAGAGTAAATGATCATGCAAGGAGTCTAGAGTTAATCCCATGACAGTATACTTCAGGGGTGGAGAAACCCTGTATCTCCTAAGCCAAGGGAATTCCCTCTATAATATCCCCAATAGTTACTGTGCCTATGCAGGGGGAAAAAAAAGGGGGGGGGGGGAAGCACAAAACAATCATTTTTCAAAATATTGATTGATTGATTGATCTATTTTTGACGTCTTTATTTTGGTGTAGAGATTGAAGTTGATGTCTCCAATATTATTTTATTTTATCTTATCTTTCTCTTTCTTTTTGCACTCTGGCATGAGTTGATTTCAGAACCGAGACTGTTGTGTGGTGCTTGTCTTTATTGCTATGGTGCTCACTGGATATTTAATTTGATATTTCTTTCTGTATTGTGGTGGTATTTCAATTGCCTTTTTCACATCATCTCTCAAACTGAGGTTGGAAGCCTTGGGACTCCACCCATTTTCAGCGTATTTGAATTCTTTTTTTTCTCTTATTTTGTACCCCAATCTATTGCTTTTCTTTCCTTCAAACAAAACCACATACCTCGATTTATCTAGCTCTGCCTCTTAAATAGAGGGGGAAACAAGGGAGGGTTCCAGGACCAAACAGATATTGATCACTAATAGTAAGCCAGACAAAGAGGGGTCCACCTACTCTAGCAGCCCGGGGGGTGATGGTGGGGTATATGGGTTGTACAAAGGAAACTGGGACAGGGGTAGGACATATTTGGTGATGGGTTTTCCCCTGATTCAATATTAATAAGTACCTAAAATACTGCTGTGAAAGATATGTAAGCCATTATGAAAAAAATTTTGTGTTTTAATCAGAAACTTTCTTTGACTTACATGTATTATTATATTATATTATATTATATTATATTAATTAGATTATATGTTGTGTTACTATATTATGTTATGTTAGTTTACCTCATGTTAATCAATTTTGTTTCTTGAATAATAAATTCTTACAATAAAAATAATGTTATGAATATCATATATCTCCCTTCAGCACCCAGTTCTCATTCAGAGTAATTATTTCCAACTATCATTGTCATAGTGATCTATTTTCTGCCCTAACTGCACACTCCCACTCTTTGTGGTAAGATTTCTACCATAGATTTGTCCTCTTGGCCCATATCTCTGTTGTCATTGGGTATTATTACTATACTATCTTTTTTTATATTCCATAAATGAGTGCAACCACTTTGTGTCTATCCCACTCCCTATGGCTCATTTCACTCAGCATACTACTCTCTGTATCTACCCAAGTATAAGCATATTTCATGACTTAATTTTTCCATTTGGTAGATGTACCATAGATTCTTTACCCACTGTCAATTCTCAGGCATATTGGTTGTTTTTAGATTCTGGCTATTGTGAATAGTGCTGCAATGAACATAGCAGTGCAGATGACTTTTCAAGCATTGTGTTTTGGGGCCCCTAGGGTGTATTCTCTGGGGTGGTAGTTCTTTTTCTATTCGAAGCTTAATTTCTAGTTTTTTGAGGAATGCTCATATTGTATTCCAGATAGGCTGGACCAGTTGGCATTCCAACTATCACTGAATGAGAGTCTCTTTCTCCCCACAACCACCCCAGCACTGGTTTTTCTTATTATTTTTGGTGTGTCAGTATCTGTAGTGTGAGATGTATCTCATTTTTGTTTTGATTTGCATCTCACAGATAATTATTGATATGGAACATTTTTTCATGTACCTTTTGGTCATCTGTCTTTTTCTTTAAGAAAATTTCTGTTCATTTCTTCTCAACAGATATTAAAATTCTAATGAATTTTTTTCTTATTAAGATCTGCCAGTGCCTTATTCCAATACCATACTATTTTAGTGACTACTGTTTTATAGTACAGTTTAAATTGGGGAAAATTAATTCCTCCCATCTTTTGTTTATAAAGGATGCTTTACCTATTTCTAGATGCTTAGTGCTCTTTAAAAATTTCAGGTGTGTCTGATCCACTTCTTTAAAAAAAAATGTCTGGTTATTTTATAAGAATTGCATTAAATCTGTATTGTACCTTTGGAAGTATTGACATTTTAATGATATTAATCCCCAATCCATGTGCAGAGTATATATTTCCATTTCCCTGTGTTCTATTTCTTGAAACAGTGTCTTATATTCTTCTTTATATGGGTCTTTCACCTCTTTAGTTAAGTTGACTCCAAGGCACTTGATTTTCTAAGGCACAATGTGAATGGGATTGATTCTTTTCATATCTTTTTCTTCTCTTCATTATTTGTGTATAGAATAGCTATGGATTTTTGCATATTAACTTTGTAGCTGGCCATTTTACTATGCAGGTCTATTGTTTCTAGAAGCTTTTGGTGGAGTCTTTAGGATTTTCTAGATACAGTGTCATCTGCAAACAGCAAAAGCTTCACTTCTTCCTTTCCTTGTGGATGTCTTTTTCTTGCCTAATTGCTATGGCAAGTAATTCAGTACTATAGTGAATAGAAGTGATGAAAGGGGGGCATCCTGGCCTTGTGCCAGATCTTCATGGAAAGCTTTTAATTTTTCCCTCTTGAGTAATGCTTGTAATGGGTTTGTGATAAGTGGCTTTGACAATATTGGGTAAAGTTCATTCAATTATCATCTGTTAGAGCTTTCATCATGAATGAGTACTGGACCTTGTCAAATGCTTTCTCAGCATTTATTGATATGATCATATATGTATTTTCTTTTATTGAAATCGTGTATTATATTGATTGACTTGTGTATGTTAAATAGTCCTTACATCCCTGTAATGACTCCTTCTTGGTCCTGGTGTATAAACTTCTTGATGAGTTGTTGGATTGTATGTGCTAGAATATTGTTGATTATCTTTGCATCTGTGTTCACCAAGGATATGAGTCTTTAGTTCTCTCTTTTATTTTGTGATATTTTTGTCTGCTTTTGATATCAGCTTCATAGAAACTATTTGGGACTTTCACCTCATTTTTTGATGGGGTTAGATTTTTTTCTTGCTAAACCCTACCAGTGCCTTATATATCTCAGATATTAATCCCTTCTCAGAATGGTATTATGTGAATAATTTCTCCCAATCCATGGGTGCTTTGTATCCTGCTAAAACACATTTTATAATTTTATAGGAACAACTTGGATTTTTCCATTAATAATTTCTTAATTCCTTTTTCTCTGACTATAGTTTACATTTGTATTATTTATTTTATGAAAATTTTAAAATATAATATGACACAATTATAATGTTATTGTTCATTTATATATGGAAGTTAAGATACTGCTTATAAAAGTATTCATTTTATCAACTTGCAATTGATTTAGAATTTTTCAGAATTTTAGTTTAGCTTTATATAGCTCTATTCATTTATTACTTATTATGTAGGTATCAACAGATCTATTATAAATAAATTTTAAAAAGACATCTCCCATATGTCAGATAAAAAGAGGCATAGTAAGCAAACAACAAATGATCAAAGTCATCAGAACTGGAGATTTTGTCTATAGAAATCCCAGTGTTGCCTGGGAGAAGTATTTGAGATCACACAAATTTTGTCAGTTTTCTAAAACTGTTGAATTTTTCACTTTAAGAAGTGAATTGGAATATGAATTATATGTCACTGAAGCTACTTTAAGAAACAAAAGGCTCAAATAGTATTGGTGCAGTTAGGGAAATAATTTCACTAATGATTATCATGACAATCTTAATGAGTGAGAGAAGTAAAATGCCTGTCTCAAGTACAGGCAAGGGTTGGGAAGGAGGGAGGGGGACATTGCTCCTGGGAATGTTGCACTGGTGAAAGGGGATGTTCTTTTTTTTTTTTTTAATTTTTATTTTGATCATAATGGCTTACATATCTTTCACAGTAGTATTTTAGGTACATATCAACATTGAGTCAGGGAAATACCCATCAACACATTTGTCCTCCCCCTATCTCAGTTCACCTTCTGCAACCCATATACCCCACCATCACACCCCGGACTGCTACAGTAGGTGGTCCCCTCTTTGTCCAGCTCACTATTAGTGATCATATATCTGTTTGGTCCTGGTACCCTCCCCTGTCTCCCCCTCTGTTTAAGAAGCTGAGCTAGATAAATTTAGTTATGTGGTTTTGTTTGAAGGAAAGAAAATCAATAGATTGGGGTACAAAATAAGAAGAAAAAAAGAAGAAGAAGAAGTCAAATATGCTGAAAACAGGTGGAGTCCTTCCAGAGGATTTCAACCTCAGTTTGAGAGATGATGTGAAAAAGGCAATTGAAATACCACCACAAAAAGAAATATCAAATTAAATATCCAGTGAGCACCATAGCAATAAAGACAAGCACCACACAACAGTCTCGGTTCTGAAATCAACTCATGCCAGAGTGCAAAAAGAAAGAGAAAGATAAGATAAAATAAAATAATATTGGAGACATCAACTTCAATCTCTACACTAATATAAAGACGTCAAAAAATCGATCAATCGATAAATATGTGGAAAAATTATTGTTTTGTGCTTTTTTTTTTCTTTTTCCCCCTGCATAGGCACAGTAACTATTGGGGTTATTATAAAGAGAATTCCCTTGGCCTAGGAGATACAGGGTTTCTCCCCCCTGAAGTGTACTGTCATGGGATTAACTATAGAGTCCTTGCATGATCATTTACTCTCCCCTCGGTGTTTTCGTGGTGTATGGAAGACTTCTGCTTCGTCATGGATGGTAAAAATCAGACCTCTGTCTCTAGAGATCTTGGTGACTGTGCAGCTCAAGGAATGGAGCCTATGATGAAGTCTTTCTTTGTGGTTCTAGCAGTTCTGCTTCTTCAGTGTCGTTTTAATCCATCTTCTGTAGTTGGTGGTCTTGGTCATTTTGTTGCTCCTAGGGTGGAGCCTGGGATAAAGTCTTTCGTTATGTTTCCGGAAGACCCGTTCAGTTGCGATTGTCTCAGTCAGACCTCTGGAATTGGAGCTCTTGTTTATTGAACAGATCATAGACCAAAAGCTAGGCTAGAGTTTTTTGTTGCTGTTGTTGTTGGTCCCTGGATGTGTATTGTCCCGTCCTGGTTGTAACATCCAGTCAACTGTATATAGCAATCTTGGCTTTTGCACAGATCAAAGGGTGACATGCTTGTTATCTGATTTTGTGTTATCGAGGGGGTGTTCTTTTAATGACTGAAACCCAACTACAATCATGCTTGTGAAAAAATAAATAAAAATTATATACCTCCCAAAAAAAGAAACAAAGGGGTATTATACTAAATTGGATAAGGTATATTTAAAGATATCAGATGCTCACTTTGCTCTTTTATAAGTAGAAAGCATTATTACAATTCTTTGGGATTTTTTTTATTGATTTGCTGCTGAATCCTCTAAGATATGTATGTGTGTCCGCAAAATAGTAATAATAATAGTTATAATAAATAACAATCTAATACTCATTGACTACTTTACATGCCAGATGCTGCTACAAATGACTTTAATTTAATACCACACCTACCAAGTAGACATGGCTACTAACATATTGCAGGTTGGCTAGCACATTGTCTGACACCTATGGAGCACAAAACAAAAATAAAAATAGTACAAAATCATACCAAATTTTAATATCAATTTAATATATTTATCTTGAAAAATCTTCTCTCACTTCAATATAAGCTAAGTGAGTGGCAAGTTTTTCCATTTCATTTCTTTATTTAGTCACCATGAAATTACAAAGTTAGTTATGTGGCTTTCAGGAATACAATGTACGAACACCACTACCTTCATTAGTGTCCTCTTCCTACACCATTGCCTTCCTACCCCCTTTTGTTTCCCACCAATATGCTTTTGATGTAACTTTTGTAAAACTTGTAGGCAGATTTCTTGCCTACTGGTAGTGAATTTATTGTCAGTTCCATGTGATTTTAAATTTCTTTCCTAACATTATAATGCTTCTTTTTTAACTTCATCTTGATTTATGTTATCTTACATTTTCCATTAGCTTGAAACTGCCTTAAGTCTTTTCAAGAAGGGAGCAAGGAAAACATTAAATATTCTTAAGATAATAAACATTAACAACAATACGAAAAAGAAGCAAGCTTAAAATGTTAAATCAAAAATGTTATTAGAAACAATGCTGTGATGCTATTTTTGTTGTTTTTTTTTGGGGGGGGTACCATACAGGATTTACTCTTGACTCTGCACTCAGAAATCACTCTTGTCATGGCTCTAGGGACCATAAGGGGATGTTAAGAATTGAAACCAGGTCAGCTATATGCAATTCAAACATTCTACCTACTGTGCAATTTATCCAGCCCTGCGATGCTATTTTTACCTATAAAATAAGGAATATGTTATTGATAGTTCTCAATCTTATTGGAGGTACATAAAGTCTAGCCCTTGCATGCATTATATTGGGATGGTAAATGGATATAATATGTTCAGAAAATATTTTAGTCTTTTGTATCAAGAGCTTTAAAAGGGTTCATGTCCTTTCACCCTAACTTCAAGTCTAGGAATCTATCCAAGGAAAGAAACTTAATATATGAGCATTTTATTACAAGGATTCATTATAGTCTTACTCAAATTAGAAAAAAAAAACTTGGAAGTCATTTTCATGAATAAAAATAGCACAATAAATACATTTTCTTATTCTTCGGTTCTTTAAAAATGTAGCAATAGTAGCAATAGACTTTATTTCTAATTTTGTAATGGACATATAAAGAAAAGTACCCAGAATAAAATATAAATATCACATCATATTACAGTACTTACATCTGAGTAGGGTCATTACAAGAAAATTTATATTTCTACTCCCTCTTTTCTCTTGTTCATCTATTTATACAATAAGAAATTTTAAAACAAGTCAAGTGTGAATTAGATTGGTTTAGACATGAGACAATAATCACAACAGCAATGTTATTTGTCTGCAGCCTTTCAAGTGCAGGGAGAGTAACTTCCTCTGAGCTGCACTTTACATCTTCAAGATATTATGCATTCCATGAGGCTTCCAGAACTAAATCATTCCATCTCAAATAGTCTCTTTATAAGATTTAACAATATCTGAAAATGTCATGTTTTATTTTTTTTATTTTTATTACAGTTTAGATAATATAGTTAGAATAGTGTTAAAGTATATGCTACTGACAGATGCACTCTGGGAACTGTGGTGGAGAGAGGTTGACATTGGTGGTGGGATTGGCCCTGGTATGTTGAATGTCTAAAAACTCCACTATGAAGAACTTTGAAAATCAACAGTGTTTCAATAAAATATTTTAAAAAATAGATCGTATGAGGGCTGGAGTTTGCCTTGCAAGTGCCTACCCAGGACCAACAATGGTTAGAATCCAGGCATCCCATATGGTCCCCCATGCATGCCAGGAGCGATTTCTGAGCAGAGAGCCAGGAGTAACCTTTGAGCGCCTCCTGTGTGCTCCCCCCCAAAAAAAAGCAAAACAAAACAATAGAGTATATGCTATTGAGGTAAAAAGTCATTGCACCTCATCACCACCAAATTGCCCAAGATTCTTCTTTATTTGTTTTGTGTATTTTATATTTGGGTTGGGTGGTTTTGGGGCTTGAATCACACTCAGTAGTGCTCAGTAGTGTTTACCTCTGGGTCCATGTTCAGGCATTATTCCTGTAAACACAAATGTACTGTCAGGGATCTAATCTTACTGGAAGTGCATTAAGACTAGCGTCTGCATCTATCAGGAAGATAAGTCAATACAGTACATTCAGAAATATCCTATGTGGTGTTAGGGATTGAATCCTGTCTTCCATATCCAAGTCTGGAGAAATAATATAGGTGAATGTTAAGGTACTTTCCTTTTATAAAATTTGCTGATCCCTGGAATTAAATATGGTCCCCTGAGCCTCACTAGGAGAGATCCCTAATCAGAAAACCATGAACAAACCATGTGTGACCCAAAAGCCAAAAAAACAAGCAAAACCCTGAACTATCTCTACAGCCCCCTTTTCTATTTGTTTACTTTTAATTGTGTCTCTGTATCTTGCTCACCACTGGGTTCTCACAGTGCTGGGTGAACAGTAAATATTCAATAAATTTTTTAATTAAAGGATGAAAAAAGTGGTAGAGCATTCTGCAAAGATTACTTTTAAATCAATATATTTGATCAGATCATTGAAAACCATCACACTAGATACTATGGAATAACTATGAGGAAAGGCCCAGTGTAAGGCATGTGACACAAAGGGCAAAGTTCTGGACAGCTCAGACCCTGATGTAAGCCTCAGTCAGTCATAAGTTAGTTGCATGTTTAAAAAGTCTCATAGACTCTCATCACATTCTCAGTTTTCATTTGAAACGATTACAGAAGATAACTGAATTTTATCTACTACAAAATTATAGTCAAGTCTATGGAAATGCAGTTTAGATCTATTTTATAACCTGTATTTTCGGAGCCCAGTTATATGGCACTTGCTCATGTCTGAGTATCAACTAAGTAATGAACTTCGACATGAGGCCAAGTAGGTTTAAATTAAATATATGCCCAAGTGTGTTCCAAATTAAAGACTGACTTAAAGCATTTATAGAGTCAAATTCTAGAGCCCTTAGAGTCAGATTATAAATTTAGAGAGTCAGATTATCAAAGAAAATCCATCTGTATGTTAGAGCCACCAGCAAGAGAAGTAAGATCCTTGAGGTATCAGAGTTATATCTCAATGGGCTGGAACACATCCTCTGCATGAAGAAAACCTAGGTTTGATTCCTGGTACCACATTGTCCCCTGAACACCAATCTGCAAGTAGTGCCTGAGCACTAAATGGAACTGAATATGGAGCACTAACTAGAACTAAATATAAGCACCACCAAGATGTGGCTCAAACACACCCACAAGTATGAGTGAAGTGGGAAGGAGGGAAAAGGAGAGAATATAAGAGCTTTAAATGACAGCATGAAAGAATATTGCTGGGCCAGCCTGATGACTCTGGGTTTAGGCTGTGGACCTGATCAAATATGTGATCCAAAAATATTCAATTCCCTGGGGTGGTGAAATCACACATTAGGTCCATGACACAGTAGAAATAGAAAAATTGAAAATTTTATCTAAGAATTTAAAGCCATCAAGACTTCACTAATTCAGGAAATAAATTATGGAAAACTGAATAAATTAGCAAGTGATCAGTTTTTTTCACCTAGTTTCAAAATAATTTTGAGATGATGCTTTCTACAATTTTTAAAATAACTATGGCTTTATTACTTTCAAATAGTACCGTAATTCATACTGGCTGCAGCAAAGTGTTTTCAATTAGACACCCTGCTGGATTTGCTTTAATGAATGTCTAAGATCACTTCCTTTATTTGAATACAAATAGAGAATATGCCTAACATTTGAAAAGCCTTCTCTTAAATTAGTAGAAAATTGGCTTACAATCTTGTTTACATTATTAACCTGTTTAGCAAGCACTATCCTTTTTAATTTATGTTTTATTAAAGCACCATGATTTACAGTTATTTATAACTAAGTTTTAGACATACAATATTACAGCACCAAAAACTACCACCAATATAAACTTCCCTTCACCATTGATCCCAGGTTTTTTCTATTCCTACCTCTTCTAGCCTCTCATTTTGAAAGACATCTTTTTTAAGTCTGCTTTACAACATTTGGGTCTCGTGAATATAGTGTTGACTCTGTGGTTTGGATATTTAGCTCTGTCCTTCCTTATCATTAAAAATGTTCCTGAAATTTCTGGACCTTTGCTCCCAGTTATTTGTCCTTTGTCTTTCTCCCCCTCCATTTATTTCCTGTCTTGTCTTCCTTATGCTCTGAAGCCAAGAGTGATATAGGCAGCCCCCTTTAACCACTAATTGCATTCCCTCATGAAATTATTCTAAATATCACATATATCGGGACCAGAACAATAGCACAGTGGCAGGGCATTTGCCTTGCACATGGCCAACCCAGGATGGACCCTTGTTCTATCCCCGGCCCGGCATCCCATATGGTCCACAGAGCCTGCCAGGAGTGATTTCTGAGTGAAGAGCCAGGAGTAATCCTTGAGCGCACTAAATGTGGCCCAACAACAAAACAAAACAAAAAATAGTAAATAACACATATGATCCTGTGTTTACCCTTATTTTTTGGCTTACATCATTTAGCATATTTTCCAGTTCCAAGTATTTTCATTATATAGTTTATGCTCTATATTTATATATAATATATATCATAAAATATCTCAAATATTCACATTTTATATAGTTCTGAAAAAGTTTTCAGTAGTCTTAACTGATAACCAAGAGTCACACACACACACTTTTACATAATTATAAAAGATAGTGTTGGTCGCCATCTCGCCACCTCAGCCTAGGCAGTCCTGGGAGACCATGAGTCAGGGGTACCAGGGACTAGAGGGGCACCATGCTTGCCCGGGAAGGCAGGGAGGAAGCGTGGGAGTCGCCATCTCTCCACTTTGGCCAAGACGGCTCTGGGGACACTGAGTGTAAGAACCAGGAAACAGACAGGAACCAACTTCCAGGCCTGGGAATGCCCCCGTCCCCCGCTGAACCCGCAAAAGGCTCAGACTTGCCTAACTTATACCATATAGATCTATTCAGCCCAGACCAACACCCAATTACCTCAAATAATCCACAGCCTGTAAAACATTATAACAAAACATTGTACCAGCTAGTAATATCCCTATCATACTTAGACAAGCCACCTGGATAGGAAAAATAAACTCCAAATCAAATATATCCTCAAGCACCTCTAATATCTAATACCATTAGTACAGCAGACCACTGTATTAAACAACCTGTAATCTCAACTTTTAAAATTACCAAATACAAAGAAATATGGGCAAACTAAGAAAGATTCTAGCAGCTGAGGACATGGAGAGAAACACTATCAAGTTACGAAGTCCACCAAAATGCATGTGCCCAAATAGATGAAAATTTTAAAATGGCAATGTATAATATATAAAAGATAGTGTTGGTTAAAGGAACACATAATCATTGTCAGGGACAACTAAACTTCCCCAGGACACTCATACATAGTGTGAAAATTCTTAATTTTCCTACCCTCTGCCTCTATCCTACTAGACCCATCTTTACCACACAATCATTTAAAGCCATTTTCCCTAGTGACAGCAAACATCTGGAAACAACCCAAGTATCCAAAATGGATGAGTAAAAAAATGTATATATTTACAATGGAACACTTCTCAGCTTTAAAATAAGACAAAAACCGTGCAGTTGCCACTACATGTTTACCATGCCAAATGAAGTCAGCAAGAGAAAGACAGATTCAGAATAATGTTTCTTCTGTATAAGATATAAAGAAGTATAGTTTAAGCTAGAGCAATAGTGCAGTAGATAGGACACTTGCTTCACATGCCATAGACCCAGCTACATTCATGGCACCCCAGATGGCTCCCCAAGTCTACCAAGAGTAAGCCCTTAGAGCAGTTCCAGGCGTAAGTCTTGAGCACTGCCAGTTGTGGCTCAAAAACAAACTAACCAAAATAGCATATTAGGCATTTAACAAAAGGCCAATAATCTACAGAATTGATACCATAGTAGTGAGATGGGCAGAAGATATTTTAGGAAGGGATGAAGGCAGGAGTGAGGAGAACCTTTAGACAATTATGGATGCAAACAGACACTCTGGTTGGCAATGGAATGTTGGGCTATTGCATTCCTGAATCCTTGTCATTGGGAGTATATAAAATTATAAATCAAGGTTGACTAAAATATTTAAATCAAAAAATAAAATCCATCTCAAGGTAGATGGTAACTAATAAATGACACCATGATGCAAAGCAAAAAAAACACCATGAGTTGGGCAGACTTAAGTTTGTTGCATCTTAGTTTTGATAGTTTGTCCTCTATTGCATCTCATTTTCATGGTCAATAAATATCTGTGCCTGAAGAAGATATAGGCAACCTTAAAACTTTTTTAATCTAAACTACATATTTAGTTCCATGAGCAATGAGAAGTAAGGTGAAGATTGAATATTTATGATTTTGCTCCCTGAACTTGACATTTTGATTCTCATTCAAATGAGGAAATAATCTGATCTGACTCCACTGGTCTATCTAACAACAGTTCAAGAAACATCAGTTCAACTCTATTATGAGCTCAGTCTGAGAAATTCAGCCAGTTAGGCTCTCAGTTTTCATGATTCAAAATGCAAGGCTAGGAAGATAGTACAGTGAGCAAGGCACTTACTTGCCTTACACAGCTTGTCCCCAGCTCTGCATACAGTCACTAGAGTACCACTATGAGTAATCTCTGAACACAGTCAGGAGAAAGTCCTACCTGATCATATCTGAGTATGGCCCAAAGACAAAACGGTGGAAAAAAATGCAACCAATCATATATATGTATATGTAAAGATATTATTTATAACTACATTTCAGGAAAATATTATACCATAACCATTAATATTTTTTAAACTCAAGAGATCATTACTATGACATTTTATAAGGAAGATGCTGCCTAAGACAAGTTAAATGACAGAAAAATCCTAACAATAGCAACCAAATTATATTTGAGTTAGAATTTCTCTCACGCATGATCTGAAGACTTAGAGTTCATGGAAATGAACCTACTGGCATATAAGAAAGTTCATGAATATAGGTAAATAAGTAACTCCTATGCCTTACACTTTAAAATAAAAATCGATTAACATCCTGAATCTTGTATGAACTGCTTAACTTCATGTTAAGAGCAAAGAGTAATTAAGAGCCAAAAATTTTTTTATATATAATAATGATGACACTGACATGTATCCAATATTTGATGTTCCAGAGACTATACTATACATACAGACTTTTTCAGCACCTGAGTGATAAGAATACATCTAAAAGGATAAGCATGAAGTATATTATTTGACCAAATTTCTATAGGCAGTAAATGGTAGAGTGAGGAATTCTACCCAAGTATTTTAACTGTGACTTGTTCCTACTCAGTGTTTCATTTTTATATGCAGTAAAATTTATGTGAACCAGCCTCTCCCCACCCCTGAACTTAATCTGGGAAAGCTTCTCACACACAAAGATAATTCAAGGGCAGAGACTGATGCTGAGGCTGCAACATTTGAATTGTGCACACGTAGAGGATTCAGCATGAAACAGAATTGGGGAGGAAGAAACAAGAAGGCTATGCAGAAAGATAGCTTTTCTCTTCATCCCTTACCACCATCATCAGTACTGTTCTCCCCAGGGAAGTGTTGCAGTAAGGTACTATCTTGGTACTATCTAAAGGAAGGAGTTATATGTCTCTTTCATGCCTTCCATCGAATTGGGGAGGAAGAAACAAGAAGGCTATGCAGAAAGATAGCTTTTCTCTTCTTCATCCCTTACCACCATCATCAGTACTGTTCTCCCCAGGGAAGTGTTGCTGTAAGGATATGCCCTTCTTGGTACTATCTAAAGGAAGGAGTTATGTGTCTCTTTCATGCCTTCCATCCATCCATGTGGTGGGACACTATTACAGTGTCAGGTGCTGTTTCTTGGTATCTTTTCCTAAGGAAAGGTAGCTTCTAGGATCTCTTCACTTGCAGCTAGAAATCTCTAAATGAAGCAATAGTATTTGGGTATAATACTTAATCATTCTAATGAATCACTTCCAACTAATCACTCACTGTTACAATTCTCAAAAATTGTTCCGCAACTCTCTCAGAACTCTTCACCTCATGTTCATTTTGTTTAAAGAGAATAGAGCCATCTCTGCACATCATTTATACTATTGAATTACCAGATATAATCCACAAACATTAAGAGTGAAAAGATTTGAGTAGGGTACATTCTTTCATTGGAATATAATGTTGCTGATTTAAAAAACTAACCAGTTGTATTTTTTGAAGTTAAAAATCATATAAGCTACACATAAATTAAGGTAATATGTAATAATATCCTACTGATATGTTCAGTTTTACTGACTTGCCACTCACGTAAGAGCATTGTTTGCTACCGGAAGAGATGGATATTAGAGAAACCTCAAATCTTTCTTTCTGCTGAAGGTTCTAAAATTCTCACAACAGCCATTTCTTTGTATTAAGAAATTTTCCTCCAGAAGCCTCCCTTTATATACTGCAAACATTTCAAAAGAAGATAAATGTTCCCTGAAACTAGTGAGACTTCTGTTATTTTCCTATATGGGTTATTAATTTCTGCTACATGAACTGCTTTCATAGAGAACAAGAAAAATATGTACTACTGGGCAGTTTGATTAATTTTAGAAAATGAAACCAGCTCTCAGATTTGTGGAGGAAGAGATCACAGGAGAAGGCAGCCAGCACAGCTTCCTGCCAAAATTCACCTACTGTCATGTCACTGCTATTTGAGACAACTTCTCCTTCGTGCTCAGACATAGCTCTTCCTTCACTTTCTTCCAACTAGGATTAGAAACTAATTTTTTCTCACACATAGAGAGTTTAAGATGGGCTGTTCTACATCCTTTCTCCTCAAACGTGTGACTCAAATTTTTTTAGCATCTATAGGAACTTGTGGGAAATATATCATCTTGAGCCTAATCTATTTTTTATCTATTTAACCTGTCTACATTTATTTATTTGGTTGGTTGTTTGGTTGGTCAGTTGGCTGGTTGGTTGGTTGGTTAGTTGGTTGGTTGGTTGGTTGGTTGTTGATTGGTTGGTTGGTTGGTTGGTTGGTTGGATGGTTGGTTGGTTGGGGGACCATACCTAATGATGTTCAGGGATTACTTCTTGATCTGCATTTAGGAATTATTCCTGGAGCTGTTTAAAGGACCATGCTGGGAATTGCACCCAGCTCAGCTTGCACAAGACAAGTTCCTTACCTGAGTACTATCACTCCACACCTCCAAATCTACATTTTTACTAGATTTCTGGGTATTTCATTTGTACAGCACAATTGGAGCAGCCTTGCTCTGGATCAGTTTCCACAGGATCTAGATTCAGGTTGTTTTGCTCCTGGCCCCACTCTTACCTTTTACTCTCAAATTAGTGACATTTGGAAGAATAAAAATTTACCTCCAACTTATATTTGAAATTTTACCCTATTAATAACTTTCATGTTCCTGAGGCTTTCATACTTAGAAACTGCTTACCTCTGCCAGCATCTGGAAGATGATATGATTCAAAACTCTAGTTTGCCAGTTAGACATATTTTATAATAGACAAAAAATACAGTTTTGTTTGTCATTGTTCGTCATTTGTTTGTCATAATTCTATCTACAATCAAATTGATCTCTATTATTTCCATGTCTTCTAGTGAGGAACTAACTCTAATCTGAGTTCTAAACAACTCCATCTCTGGTCTTCATTTTTGGTCTACTCAACTTCGTCTACTACAATGAAGTTTCTTTGTTTAACTTTATAATTCTTTTTTACTCTGACTCTTTTCTCAATCAAGATAATTATCAGTTTATTAACTTTATTTGACCTTTATTAACCTACTATAGCTCATCCTTCTCTTTCCATGTTGTAAGTCAGTTGACAAATGATTGGATGCTGAAAGAATGAAAGTATTATATATGTTACATATAAAAATTTGTTCTGACTTATATATTTTCACTTTATTCTTTTAGAAAATGACTTTCTAGCTTCACAATGTAACAATAATAACAAACTATTGAAAAACAACTTAATTGAGTCACAATTGCTTTCTCTCTGGCACCTCAGTTTATCTGGGAGTCTATACCATTGCAAAGTAGAAAAATAGGGGCTGGAGAGTTAGCATGGAGGCAGGGCATTTGCCTTATATACAGAAAAATGGTGGTTCAAATCCCAGCATCCCATTTGGTCCCCGAAGCCTGTCAGGAGTGATTTCTGAGCATAGAACCAGGAGTAACCCCTGAGCACTGCTGGGTGTGACCCACAAAAAAACAAACAAAAAAAAGGCAAAGTAGAAGAAAAAATATTTTAATATGACAAAATTCTGAGGCTCATGGAAGTAAAGGGATTTTTCTAAAAGTTAAGCTGCTACTTTAATATAAGCTTTCTAATTTTAGATTCATCTCAACTTTCAATGAAATGTGCTGCCTCAGATTAAAACTATTAAAAACTTGGTCAACATTGATTCAAGTATGGTTGCAGCTCTCAAAATTTAGTTTAGCATTTTGGATATATCATTTGAGAAAAATACCAGTACAATTAAATTTATAATATGTTCATTTAATTACTTCTCAATATATGTTTAATACTTATTTTTAAATATAAAATTTTATATTTTACAAGGATAAACTTTTATATTTTAAATGGTTTAAACTTTCAGGGAGTTGAATATTTTGCAAGTCAAATATAGAATAAACAGCCAATCTACTAAGAGCCAAACATAATTCCAGGAATACAGAATATATTTTGCTTTGTGTCATGTTCCAAATGACTAATAGTCAGCAAGGGATTTCAGGGTTATAATTTTAGCCCAAGGTTCTAGTAACTACATGAAATACTTGAGTGGTTTATGATCTCATATGGTGAAATTATAGCTACCCATGGGCAAAAGTTGTTGAAATGTGTTCAGCCATTGAGTACCATAACAGGCCAGTCCTCTCTAGCAATTATAGAAAAAACTATATTAAATGCCTCATCATAATGACTAATGATTCTAGATATAGGAATTGTGCTTCAGAATAAGAGTGGAAGACATGTCATTTATCCATCTATTTCATCCAAAGGTATTCGTAACTGCATGTTTGCCACCAAGGTAGAAACTGGAGTTACAACAGATAAATCAGTTTCCTAATGCTCTTCTCAATAATCATCTATTTAACAAAGAAATCAAACACCAATTGACACAACTATGAGAAAAAAAAGTTGTAATGATGCACAGAATATTATGCCAATATATATTTTAGCATGTGTTTATTTTATTTTCCTTTCTCTCCATTTTCTTTTTTATTGTTGATGTTGTGACAACTGGGTGTCACATCCATATATGGCTATGATGCCCTTTGTAACCATAAGGTTACATATCAGACTGTGATGCTTTCAAACTCAGTTGTTGTTTATACTTCTTTAGTAATATGGTACTTACATACTGGTTCATCATGTTACGTGCTCAAAATATTATCTAGAACTTGGGAGTTCTCTTTATATTTTAGATGGTTCAGACATTTGGGAACTTAATGTTTTGCAGGTCAAATATAGAATCAACAGCCAATCAACTGAGAGCCAAACATAAGTTCAGGAATGCATAATGTATTTAGTTGAAACACACGCATTCAGTTTTTAGTACTCATTGAGTATCACTGCTCAGTCACACACATGCTTACCAAGGGTCACATTTCCTGGTCATGGTAATTGCACATTTTTATAGTTGCAATCATTACTGGAGGTCACACAAGCCACACACACACACACACACACTTTTTAGAGTTTGCACATGCACTTGGCAATGTAGTTCTTACAATGGCAGACAGCATAGCTACCAGGTTCAAAGAATAGAGGTGACAGAATGTAAAGGGAAGATAGGGCAGCACCAAAGTTTGAATTTAATAGCCTATACTTGCAAAGCTTATGTTCTAAATCTCTAAATTATTCCTCTGGGCTCCCAAATTTGCTAGTATATTAACAAGAGCTTAGCAAACTGGGAAGAGGGGACTGCACAATCATAAGAGACCATCTTGAAGAAGTAAACACAGCTGAAATCAGAATGATGAGTCAGAATTTTGAAGGAAAGCAAGGAAAAGTTACCCTTAGCAAGCAAATAGAAAAAGAATGAAGAAGCATCTTCCACAAAATGGAAGTAGGGAAAAAGGACAGAATTGGAAAATTAAGTAGACTAGAAATTTATCTATATATGCATTTAATTGTGTATATGCATTAAATATATTGTGCATACTTTATATAAAAGATATGAATATCACAACATAATATGCGATAATTTTATACTATGTGTCCAATATGATATTAAAATATACATATATGTATCAATGCACATATATAAATATATGCACGCCACAACAGAATTTGCAATAAGGAAAAACCAAGCCACTTCTTGTAAAATGTCTCCAGTCACAATAGGATAATTCAAGATTCAAGTATCACAGAGATATTTTCAAAGGCTAACTAATTAGGATAACAAAATCAGATAAGGTCTGAAAACATTGTGTTGAATGGAGTCATAGATAAAAGAGTCTAAAAGTGACTAATGGGCAATTCAGAGTGAAACATTTACCTAGTGAAGTTCTTATTCATTTTGGAAAAGAATATGGAATCTAAATATCATCACCAAGTAGAAAAGCCCAGAGTTAGTGGCTATACATGTCACTTCTCATTATATTTTGTTTTCACTTTAAACAAGTAATTATATTAACTTAGTTTGTGCCCTTTCAGAATTTACACAATATTTTGTCTGCTTAACATCTAGGTAATAACTTTGAGTAAGATTAGATATAAATAACTTACCTAAACTCATATACATCAGGTGGGGAAGAGGGAGATTTGGGACATTGGTGATGGGAATGTTGCACTGGTGAAGGGGAGTGTTCTTTACATGACTGAAACCCAACTACAATCATATTTGTAATCAAGGTGTTTAAATTAAAATATTAATTAAAAAATCACTAGAAATGGGAATTGAGACCATGGAATAAATGTAAAAGAATTTGAAACACTGGTGAAGGTATTATATTGAAGGTATTGCATATTGTATATATGCAACTATAAAATAATGGCTTTGATAATATTAGAAATTATGACACCATAGTTAAAAATAAAAATAAAGTAAATAAGATTATTTTAAAAACTCATATACACCAAATAAAAATATGCAAAAAGATTGTTTCAAAATATCAAAGTACGTCAATAGTAGGTGAGAAGGAAGAACAAGTTAAAGATGCAACTCAATGGAAGAAAGCCCTAAAAGTGTTCTCTATAAAGTTACCTAAACATAGAGTTGTTTTGGAAGGTAATGATTAATAGTTCTGTGCCCTGAAATTTGTTTTCTGAGAAAGTTACATTCTTTAGAAAAAGTCTCAAGAGTGTGTGTGTCCTCTAAAAAGAGTACAATTGGGGCCAGAAAGATAGCATAGCAGTGGGGCATTTGCCTTGCATGGGACTGAAAGAGTAAAATTAAAACAATCAAAAACTTTTTTAAGTTTCATTAATACAGTTCAAAATCTATGGAAGAGTTTTGGGTAGTTGGAAAGGGGAAATAGTTCAGCAGGCTGAAGAAAAAGCTTTGCGTGCAGAATGCCCAGGTTCAGTCTCCTGTACCACATCACCCAGGCACAACCTGAAGTAATTCCCCCAAATACAAAATTTGTTTATTCAAATATATATGTATATAAGAGGTCTTATGTATGTTGTCCCTTTAAAATTATCATACATTTTTCAAAGGTAAACTAAATATTTCCTCTTCTAAAAAGCTAAGTGTAAACCAAACATTACAAGGAAACTCTGAAAATAATGGAATATTCAACTGTTTTTGTACCTAATACTAAATGTAGTTCTATAAAAAAAAGAATCTAACCTATGGGAATTGTAATTATTTTACAATCTTCTGGTGTCATTTCTGAAAGAAGAATTGAATGCCAATTCAATGATTGACGTCTTAGAATTTTTGTGTATCAATAATTGTTGGAGTAAAAATGAACGCCATTTTCCTAATACAATGACTTAAAAATAAATGAAGACGTTTGTGCAAATGTTTTATTTTTGAAAATCACCTTGGGCTGAGTCAAACCATGGAAAATTTTAGCTCAGAGAAAAATTTTCCCTCCCCACTTCTAAAAAAATCACAAGAATGTGAAAAGGGATTATAATGGAAGCTGTCTTGCAACATTAACTGCTGTGTTCATTCCCTTAAAAGCCATAATTCATGGCTGTTCTACAGCCTTTTTTTCTTTCAGCAATTACGTGTATTAGGGGGAAGTTTGAATATATAAAAATGCTAAAATGCTAATAGAAAACTAAGTATCATAAAGATACGTTTACATTACCAGTTTGTAATGAAAAAAATTATAAAAGCTACTAACCTGCTTAAGTCCCAAGTGTCCCTGGGCGAAGGAAATGACTCATGAAAAGCCTGAATACCACAACTGCAGGGTGTTGCAGAGGGTTTCCTGCAGGGACCCCTGAGCAACCCATTGACTGACAGTTGCTGCTTTACTGGACAGTGTTTTCTGGAGAGGAGGATGCTGGAATTTATTGGTTTTGTAGGGATTATAATGCAAAATCAAATTTTATTAGTAGATAAACTATTACGTAGGATACTTCTAGTCTGTTCCTCCTTCTTTCATTTTCTTTTCTCTATTGATGAGACTTATGGAGTGGCATGGAAAACAGCTCCTTATTGTTGCTCTATGTTTCTTAGAGCACCTTGTATTACTGGTATTGTACTGGTATTTCCAGTACTTAGTACAGATCCTGGCACTTTGAAAATACTTGCTGGAAAAAAAAATGGAAATATCTGTAACTGCTGTTTCGAGTCAGAAATCTCTTGTTTGAATCCTATTTGAGGAAAGGGGTAAATAGGTGTTATCAAGTAGAATTTATGGGACTACTGGAGCTACATTCAATGTTACTGGAGGTGGGGCATGCAGTGCTAGGGATGTAATTAGTTAAATGCTCATGTAAGATGTACACTTGATCACTATCTCTCCAGCCCATTTTGTCTAATTCTTGTCTGCTACACAGCTGGGCTTTGTAACCTGTACATGTTACATAAATTTTAAGAAGGAGAAATGAACAATAATATCTACTTGGTACTGTACTTAGAAAGTTATGAAATGAAGTATTAAAAAAAAACGAACTCTGAGCACAGTGGCTGATCTGTATCTAAGTTCCCTAAATGTGTTTTTAAATCTAAATACTCCAGTTGAAAATGACTAGATGAATGAGGAAGGGAGGATAGACTTTGTCTTATATAAGATCTAAGGATTCACTCCACTTATTTTTTCACATACTTGTAACAGAACTTGGGATGAAACACATCCTTGACTTTGCCAAGAGAATGACAACCACCACTATTGCATTTGAGATTTACACTTTGACATACATCCTTAAAATAATGTCTTCTGGGGGCCAGTGAATTGGCGCTAGAGGTAAGGTGTCTCTGCCTTGCAAGCGCTAGCCAAGGAAGGACCGCGGTTCGATCCCCCAGCGTCCCATATGGTCCCCCCAAGCCAGGGGCAATTTCTGAGTGCTTAGCCAGGAGTAACCCCTGAGCATCAAACTGGTGTGGCAAAAAAAAACAACCAATAAATAAATAAATAAATAAATAAATAATAATGTCTTCTGAACATTTTAAAATAGGAATCTTAGAAGTGCAGAAGTCACAGAAAAAAAATATTTCATTTTTTTCGAATTTGCAGACTTATACTAACCTCCTTTCAAGTAACATACATTTTAAAACTGAAAGGATAACACACAAATGATGAACTTACGGTGCCCTTCATTATGATGTTAATAAATCAACCAGCATTTTTTTTCCTCTGTGCTTTCAATCTGTAGAAGATATAAAACAGACACAAGACATACAATCTTTGTACTCAAAAAATCTATATCCAGTTAATATTAAAATGCTGCAATAAAATGAACAGTGGAATTATGTTTGCCATAAGGTACCCAGTGAGGATTTTAATATCCCTGATCACTCTATAAAAATTAGCCTCCCCATCTGACTTTATCTCAGCATAACAAATGTTCTTTAATTTATCACTATAATTATCTGGTATGTGTTTTGTTAATTGCTTTTCTTTATAGAAGTAAAGTTCCTTTCTATGTTATTCAGGGGGATTATCAACTGGTACACATTATATATAATATGCCTATGCTTAATCCTTTGGTCTTGCGTCCTTCACCTGACTCAGGAATACTAAATTAGGTGATAGATGAATCCAAATTAGAAGTATGCTTGAGTGTTTTAGCAAGAAATCATTCATCTTCTCTGGTCTTACCAATTAATTTAATTCTAATATTATTGAGGCATAATGATTTTTTGAATAGGATTCAAAGCAATTCATACTCCCTTGAGAAATATGCTCTAGTAAGCAACGAATTATACTATACTGTAATTAGTAAAATAATAAAATAATATGTAAAATGAAAACGGGGCTTACGCGAGATAGCTGACTCTTTCTTGGGAATATCAGTGAGGGCCTCCAAAAACAGATGTACTAAATCCTAACTTTCTTAATTAATCTTTTGAATCACAGTGAATTACAAAGTTATTCATAATTTACAATATTCAAGTGCCAACCCCTTCATCAGTACCCACTTCCCTCTACCAATGACCCCAGTTTCCTTCCTATCACTCCCTCAAACCTGCCTCTCTCCTTTTTTCTCCTTTTTTCCTTTTAGTCACTATGGTTTTCAATACTGTAATTGACATGGTACTATTCATACACTTTACCGTCTTTCAGAACCCAGTTTTCATCCAGAGTGACCACTTCTTCCTATTATTGTCCTAGTCACTCTTTCCCTGATTTATATTCCTCTCCCCACAGTTCCAACTTCCTATTAAGGATCAGTTCTCCTGTCCTTCATTTCTACAGTCTTGGACATTATTTATTCCCCTATTATATTTATTTTATTATACAAATAAGTGAGATCATTATTGCCATTTGAGTCATTCAAATCCCTTGCCGTTTGACTCATTCCACTCAGTCTGATACTCTACAGATTCATGTATCAGCAAATGTTATGACTTCATTTTTTTCTAATGGCAATGTAGTATTACATTGTGTATATGTATGATAGCTTCTTTATCCAGTCATCTGTTTGTGATCACTTGAAATCAGCCATGAATACACAAGGTACATAAAGAAAAACATAGACAGAACTCTCTATGACATTGAAGCTAATGGCATCTTTAAGAATGAAAATTCCACTGACCATGCAAGTGAATAGGACTGCATTAAATTAAAAAAAAAATTGCACTTCAAAGCAAAAGAAGACCAGAATACAAAGATAGCCCACACACTGGGAGATATTATTTGCTCACTCATCTGATAAAGAGTTAATACCAAAAATACGTAAAGAACTGGACAAATTTTATTAGAAAAATCTAATGCCATCAATAAATGGGGAGAAAAATAAACAGAAAATTACTCTCAAAGAAATATAAATGGCAAAAAAGTACATGAAAAAATTCTCTACATCACTAATCAGGGAAATGTAAAAAACTATAATAGCAATGAGATATCGCCTCATACTAAAGAGACTGGCACCATTAACAAAGAACATCAATAACTGGTGTTGGAATTTTTACAGGGGACGTTATTAACTGCTGGTGAGAATGATATAGACAATTTTCACAAGTGTAGGAATTATGGGGCTAGAAAGTACAGCAGGTAAGACACTTGCCTTGCATACGGCCAGCCCCAATTCAGTCCTAAGCATCCTATATGGTCCTCGAGCCCCATCATGAGTAATTTCTGAGTGCAGATCCAAAAATATCTATCTCCTGAGCATTCCTGGCTGTAGCCCCAAAACAAAAAAACTAGGAACTGAGCTTCCATATAACACAGCAGTTCCACTACTATATTTTCTAAGGGCCCAAAAACAACATTGCAGAGAAGACTACAATATTCACAATATTCAATCTGGATTTTAAAGGAAAAGCAGAAAGATGGAGATTCCATGCAGAACTAATAATAGCAGATGAAGATGCAAACAAGATAAAATGTATACAAGTACTACCCACCAGTCTCCCAGCTACCTGGTTTCCCAAGAAGTTTTGCAACATGTTTCTCTATCACATCTTTAAGCCACTGTGCTCGGTTCAAGCCTCTGGCTTCACCATTTTTCAGGTCATGTAATCTTCCGTTTTCTCTTCCAACACCTATCAGGGCAGGGATTGCTCCTAGAATTCTGCTTATAACTGCTTGTATCCTAAACAATTTGGCCATGTCTACCCATAAATACCTTATAATGCCAACATGTACCAAGCCCACAGGCTTGGGGACAGCTCAGATTGCTGCCTAAGACTTCATGTGATTAATCTTATTTCTAAATCTATCTACTTATTCCACATAATTTCCCTTGCAAAACTATAAGAGTAGTATGATATCATAGAAATTTAACTTACACTCAGAGGAGAAGGAGGCCAACATATCATTGAAAGTTGTCATATAATTCACGCTGGGTCTCAAAATCACAAACCAAAAATAGTAAAGAGTCACCAAGAGAGAGCTAGTTATTGATGTTCTTTGTTAATAGAGCTAGCAGGGACGAAAAGAGTTGCATATCTCATTTTTTGCTTTATAAGAGGCACCTGACCATAAGATGCACATAGTTTTTAGATGCTCTCCTCCCCTGCACTCAGGTTTCAGCTCCAGGCAGAATTTGTTGGGTGGGGTGCTCCTAAGGTATGAAAAATATGGTATATCCTAATTTCTCAGAGAGCTCCAAAATAGGAAAGTTAAAATGATATGCCCTTACAGCAGAGTAGACATAATGGGAAGAAAGTCATGTCGAAACCCACCAAGTTCAAGAACTGAAGATAATGTCACAGAAATACCACCTACACCAACCAATTCTATTATGTCTCAGTTAATGACTTGAGACACCATGATGAGGATATATAATAAGCTCAAAGAAACAATAATACAGGTACTCAGTAACGCATAAGTAAGTATTTGAACAGAGTAGCTGAGGGAAACATAGGTGAAAGACAAGATGAGTTGCCAAAAACCTAGAAAACAATGGAACACAGAAAAAAGTTTGAAAATAAAGTACACCAGAAAACTAATGGATGAACTCAAGATGAATAAGGGCATACAACAACAACAACAACAACAACAACAACAAATAATAATAATAATAATAATAATAATAAAATGTGTGTAGCAAGAGAATTTGCCAAGTTCAGCAGACCTAGGCCGTACTCACTTGTATCTGCAAGTTGTTGTGTGATCTAGGTGTCTTCAATAGCTACAAAGTGCTAAGGAATTAAACTAAAGTGCTAAAGGACATTATTTACATGATGATGCCCTGAATCTGATCCCTATCACTGCGTGACTCCCTTATATCACCAGGAGAAACCCCCAAGTACTGATTTAGGAGTAGCCTCTGAACATTGCCAGATGTGAATCAAACCTTATGCAAAGGTCCTTATGTCCTCTTATGCAAATATATATATAATTATATATACATATATGTAATATGGTTTTGTTCCATATCTCCAGGCATGCTCTTAATGGCGCTAACAGAAGGACTTTATATAGCAAAGCAGAAAGATATAATAAATGTTTCCAAGACTGCTTTTATTTTGCATACTAACTAACATTTTACTAACCAAGGTATGTCACACGACTGAGAACATAATCAAAGAGGCAGGACACTCCAGGTGACATGATAAAGATTGTGAATTGGAGTGGGATGGGTGAAGATAAAACAGCCTTTAATATAATCTATAGGTAGTACCCACCTAACTTTGATATAGTCTTTAGTTTCCTGTACTATAAATGGATAATATAACTCCTCTCCCTGACATTCCAGGATTTGAGGAAAGGTGGACAATTTATATAGAATATTCTTCTAAAAGTTTTTAACTGTTGTTTTTATAAATAACAAAAAGTGTACTGTGGAAAGCTAAAAAATTGACATCACTCTGTGGATGGCTAGCATATCAACTAGCCATACATTTAAAGTTACATATATTGGGGCCGGGTAGGTGGCGCTGGAGGTAAGGTGCCTGCCTTGCAAGCGCTAGCCAAGGAAGGATCGCGGTTCGATCCCCCGGCGTCCCATATGGTCCCCCCAAGCCAGGGGCGATTTCTGAGCACATAGCCAGGAGTAACCCCTGAGCGTCAAATGGGTGTGGCCCAAAAACCAAAAAAAAAAAAAAATAAAGTTACATATATTTGTTTGTTTGCTTCATTGTTAACAACGAAAGGATAATTAAACACCAAATTTAGACTGTAACTAAAGGAAAGTTAACTTAAGATATATATATATATATATATGAAATTATATATAAAGTTAATGTAAGATATATATATAAAGTTGGGATAGAGGGAGGACAACACCGCTGGTGGGAATGGCCCTGATCCATTGTCACTATATATCTTAAATATTATTGTGAAAGATTCATAATTCACTTTGATCCAATAAAAATTATTTTAAAAAGATGTACATATAAAGATATATATAAAGTTAACAACATATGTAATTCCTTATAATGATTAAAAGGTAAGTAATAGCTACTTCAAAGTAGACAGTGATATTAAGGAGATAAATAGATATTATACTGCTCTATGATAGAAAACTTACTTGCATTTTACAGTAGAATATATGTATGTACTACTTGTGGCATTAAATAAATGAAAAATTTTGTAATGTAAAACCAGTTATGTTCTTTGAAAATTTCGACTCCAGTAGCTTAGATATTGATCCAGATTTTAGTGTTTCCTATTTTATATTAACCTTATCTATTCTTCATGCTTTATTTTTTTATTCACATGACTCATGATCTCAAGGGTCCATGATACTAGGTTCTGGTCGGAACTTTGCTCTCATCAAGTCTTTGACCTTGTATGAGTCATTTAACCTTGGTTGACTCTCATTCCTTCATCTACAAGTTAACAGTTATGAATTAAAGGGTTCTAAATCATCAGTCTAGCATATTATAATTCCAGAAAGAAATCATTTGTAAATGAATCTGTTGATCTGAATATTATCAGACAGAAAATAAACAAAGTTGAAGGAGGAAAGGCTCAATTCTGGTTTTAAGAAGTAAAAACATTTTAGGGGGCAGAGAAATAGTTTAAAGTTTGCACATATAATTTGCATATGGGAGGCCCAATACATCACTGCCAGCACATGGTTCCCCAAGCTCTACAGGGAGCAACCCCTAGGGACAAAAGTCACCTCTGAGCACTGCAGAATTTTTGACCAAAATGCAAAGAACAAAAGAAAGTAAGCACATCTTGAATAAGTTGTTTTCCCTATATACTTATTACTAATAGAAATATTATTTTAATATATATTGATACAGAAATATATTAAGACAATCAGGTGGCTTCTTAAATTTTTTTAAAATAAAGAGATAAATTTAGCTTGTCTTTAAAATACATGTTATTGTGCTTTTTAAAAATTTTTATTGAGACTGTTATGAATTACAAATCTTTCACAGTTGTATTATAGGCATATAGTAACAATGAATTAGGGCCATTCCCACCACCAGTTTGACCTACCTCCACCATAGTTCCCTGAATGTATCCCATACCTCCACTCCTAGCCCCCTGGACTACTGGTTTAACAGGTCCATTTTGTGTTTAGCTTGTTATAGTTTGGATCTCTCGATTCTATTATTGTTGACTTTGGCTTGGGTATTTAGATCTGACCATTATAAAATGCATGTTTTTAAAGGGCATCATAAATCATAAAGTCCATGAATTTTTGGGATCTGAGTCAACTTTCCTGTCTCCCTTTCTCTTAAGGGTAGGTTCATTAATTAAGTGCTTCTTCAGCATTTACTTCTATTCCCTAATTATTAGAGACAATAGTGAATCTGCTCTTGCAGTTTGCAACGGGACATTTTCTGAGCATGAATTTATAAAAGCCTATTTCATGCTCCTGTTTGTTTGCCTTGAGGAGTATTCAAAACAGTAGAATCAGGATCTATATTCAGGTTAATTTCCAGAAGCAACATACAAGCTCAGTACATTAAATATGTGTGTGACATTCTTCCACTTAACTGTCTCAGCCAAATTGTTTAATCTTGCTGATCCTCATTTTCTTCATATGCAAACTTTATGAATCATTTCAGCGTTGGTGTTCTTTTTTTTTATTTTTTGATTGCTGCATGAAAATTTTCTTAAATTTTCTAAGGAAGGAGAAAGGAACTGCCTTTTCAACTCAGCTGACTGCTGTCTTCTGCTGCTTGGCTCACAAAGCAAAATGCTCTTTTCGTTGTGATGCTCTTGTGATTCATTTAGCGCCGGAAAATGTGCTGAACTGAAAAGAAAGATAAGCAAACACTAGCTCAGAACTAAACTGGGAGATGGGGCTCAAGTGGAAAAGCTGGGAGCTGTGCTACAAGCAGTCTTCCCTGGGGGCGGGGAGGGAATTGGAGGCATCTTCTCGCCAGGATGCTTTTTTGCAGAATAGATCTTGAATCCTTGAGGGCTGGGCTGCTCCATCATTGTGGCTCACTCACTGATTCCCTGAGCACTTCAAAGTGAAGACGGATGGACTGTTCAGCCATGGCAAACAAAATTATTAGTTTTGTTTGTTCAGCTCAACTCATCCCCAAGGGCTAGCTCAGGAGAAAAATAGAGCAAGAGGAAAGGATTTCTCTTCTTAGTGTTACTCAGTTGTTTCCTGTTTTGCTCCAGCAACCAGCCTCATGCCCCTCCTAAGACTGTTTGCCTCATGTATAATGTGACTGCTGACCTTTACGCAGAACCTCCTTATTGGTATTTTGGTACCCAACCCACCCAGAACCAAGGCCAACTTAAACATGCTTTAATAGTTCATTTTTTTCCTTGAGTTATATAATGAAATAAAAGCTGGCTTTTTAAAAAGCTCCTATGCCACAAGGATTTGGGTAGAGTTGTGCCAAAAAGCTTACATCACTAGATTGCATATAAATTTCTAGCTGTTTTCATTCATTTGCATTTAATCAGCCCAGAATTGCTGACTTTCGGTTCAGCAAGGACCTTACCGCCTGCTCAGTCTTCAAGGTACAGTACAGCTGGTGATGGGCAATGAGTCAAGTGAGAAGTTTGATTGCCACAGTCCATGGCTAATTTTTCACCTTGAAGTTTGGCTGGATAGCAAGTCAATTATAATGAACAAAAAAGCCAGGTTTATTCTGACGTGGTACACTTAAAGAAATACTCCCTTTGTTAAGAGGCTTTGATTGTAGCCTCACCCCAATTCTGACAATATTGGAATAACCTCTGAAAGAGCATTATGATTCCTAAAAATTCCACTGAGGAAAGGTAATATATGTTGGATGCTAGAGTTAGCTCATACGCACTATATAACAATTAACTCCAACAGTATGGCCTGAAGATTCTGGGGAGATTATTTCATGTCCTGGGCTTCATTTTCGCAATTGTCAAACTAAAGTTATCATCAAAGCTATATCAATATGGCATGGCTAAAAGAAAGTGATCAATGTGGAAGACCATGGAAATAATCATTACCATAAATGATAGCTACTAGCATTAACAGATTGTTAGAGGCTAATTAAGTTAACACAGTTGACTGATGGACTTCATGTGCAATGACTAAACTTTTTCAGTTAGCTATTTTGCAGTTCAGGAAATAGGATTTCAGAATAGTTAAGGAAATAACTGGTAAAGTTCAAACCTTTTGTGTTGTGTACAGAACTACAAGAATGTACTATTCTCCTTAAAATACTATATCAGGATTATAGTGATCTAGTTCATAAATAACAATAAGGCATGTAGTTGGCTCCAGCAGTTTGAACTCAAGGTCTTAAGCTTTCCTGGTAAATGATTTAAGTTATTAAATGACCTTCCTTAGGTCATCCTGACCACCCAAAAGCTGGGGAAAATAGAAGGAACATAAACATCAAAACCATGTGACAGGCTGCCTGCTCTCTCATTCATTCACTGGCTCTGTAGCTTAGAAATTTAGTTAGTGACATTCTAGACACTCTGCCTCAGGATTCTCATCTTTATAATAGATGATAGAATCATGCTGATGGGATTATTTTAAAATTTAATGTTTTAAATATTTAAACCATACCTACTAAACCACATCATTATCACTACTAATTATTATTATAGCTAATCTATATTGTTTATTCATTATGTTTAAGGCACAGAACCCACAAGAACCCTCTTGTGTCTTCTGAATGCAATAATAAACATGTTTTGTGACCAGAACAGAACAAATGTTGTGGTTTTATTACTGCTGTGATTATAACTGTGGTAAACACTTTCTAAATAATGAAAGGGTAGCTTTCCTGTATTTCCTGTAGTGTTCCTGTATTAAGCTGGAACTGACTGTTTGGATTTAATTTACCATTAAAATGGATAGAAGAATACCTGACTTATCTATAGTTGCTAAAAGAAGAATCTTTCCAGAAGGCATGATAATGAAAGATTAATTTTTAAATTCTCAGGTTTCTGGATTCAGTTCTTATTTCTGCCTCTTACTGTCTGTATGGCCTTAAGAAAGTTGCTTGACCACTTCAAACTTCCATTCTTGATCTTTGTAACAGGGATAATGATTATATAGACTGTACAAAATGTTCCTGCAAGGACTAAACAAAGTGTTAAACTTAAGGTTTTGTAACTAGTGCCCGAAATATGGACATTTAATCAGGATTTGCTGTTCTTGTTGTGTTTTATTTTATTCTAATTTCTACTTTAATTCATATATTTACAATTTGTTAAAGTTTATGGTTTGGTTTCAGATAGCATTATAAAGCAACAAAAAAAATAATAGAAAGAATCAATAACTCCAGAGAGAGCAGATACAGAAAGCAAAATGGAGGAAAGGCCAGGGTGATGAAATCACTCAGCTATAGACTGTGTTACTTGCCAGTAGTTCTGATAACCTCAGACCTATGGAGGCTGCAGCAACAGCACCTGCCCTGCGGATACTGGAGTTAGCCCTAAGCCATCACACTAAGGATTCCATTTGAAATTTTGTGAACTTAGCTTTTCTACTCCTGATACTAGAGAGAAGCAAAAATAAAATGTGCTAGGTAGAGCCTCCTGTTGGAGAATTGATAGTCAAGAAAGCTAGCTAAGAATGTCATCAAAATAAAATCTATATCAGGAAAGGGCCTGATTTTTTAAATTTATCAAACCTTCCTCTCTTCATTCACTTTCAAAGACAGTGTCTCATGAGACCATGGCTGATTTAGAACAGAGGAAAAATTTAAATATAGAAGTCAAGGAGCTAGTTAGGTCAATATTGTCTATACCAAAAGCTGATAACACTTTCTGTAATATATTAGGCTTTGTGAAATCATGGTGATTTTTTTTTACCTTTTTTGTTTTATAGCCGTACTTCTATAGACTGGTTTTGTTACTTAGTTCTCAGTCCTTAACACCACCTGTGAACCTGAATCCCCTCCCCACCATTATTTCTCATCTGCCTTTCTCCTCCTCCTTTCCCCCACTCTATTTCTTTTCCTTCTCCTTATATTCTGTGGCCAAGGATGATCTATCACCACTTTCCTCACCTTTACCATTGCATTCCTTCATCCAGTTATTCTAATTAACACATATAAGTGATCTCATCCTGTGCTTTTCCTTCCTTTGGATATTTTCCAAAGGAAAATCCATGTTGCATCCATGATGCAGCTAATTTCATGATTTAATCATTGCTTATAGCTATATAGTATTTTATGGTGTATCTATATATACACCATATATATGCAATATATATATAGCATCTTCATGCTCTACCTGTTGTTGGGCAACTGGGTTAGTTAAAAAAAAATCTTAGCTATTATACTGAGTGCTGCAATGAATAATGGTGTATTTATGTCCTTTTGAATGAATGTTTTTCTGTCCTTAGAATAGATTACCAAGTGGAACAAAATAGGAATAATATAAGCAAGGGGAAGAATCGCTATGTAAACAATATTCAATTCATACTAGAACAATATTGGGAAATTAGAAATATTTAGAAACATTATTTCCAGTCTCATTCTTCTATAGTTGAGCAGAATAACAGCTCTACGAATACATGACTCTGCTACTAGGACCAGGCCACTCTATGCTCCCTTAGTTATAATCAGCAGTGTACCCTTTTAAAGAAGTGTCCTAGTTTCCAATATAACTTAAAAAGCCACATCTATAGTAGCCAAAATTATTTTTAAATTGTAACACAAATAGGTACAAATCATTTAAAGTTATATCCAAAACTTGGACATACCATAGCGCAAGTTAATAAAGGCAGAATGTTTTCTAAAATAAGAGTCAAATTAAAATCTTAATTTATGGCTTTATGCTAGTATTCAGCATGCTGATATTCCCTGAATCTCAATTCTTCAGATTTAATCATTTAAACTAAAAAGAGAATTCTCATTATATTTTAATTTGTTCACATATAGTATATTGAAAATAGTAGCTGTTATGGGCTGGAGTGATAGTACAGCTAAGTAGAGCGTTTGCCTTGCATACAAACGACCCAGGACAGACTTGGGTTTGATCCCTGGCATCCTTTATGGTCCGCTGAGGCCGCCAGGAATGATTTCTGAGCACAGAGCCAGAAGTAACCCTGACTGTCACCTGGTGTGGCCAAAAACAAAAAACAAACAAAAAAATGGTAGCTGTTATTTGCTTATTCATATTGTTAAAATAGGTTCAAATGCACAGATTTGTTAAGTTCATACACAAAGTCATCCAATTCATGAAAAAATGTGATATTTAACATAGGAGACATTCAAGCAGAGACTAACACTTAAATAAAGTCATACCATAAGTTTGGTTCATGAACTAAGATATCAGCATCAACCAAGATCATGTTAGACATGTAGATCTTCAAACTCTAACTTAAGCCTGATGGATCAGAAACTACATTTTGAAGCACTCCATTCGAGATATGTAGCTTTCCTAGAAAGGAAAAGCATTAGTCAAAAAGTTACTGTAGTTGCAAATGTTGATAATCTGGGAAGAGTTCAGTTTTATATTAACACCAAGCAATTCACATACAAATAGATAGTTTAACCTTACATACCTCCCCAAGGATTTAAGAAGTTGGCAGAAAATAAGTAGAATAGGAAGAACTAGTGAAACTGTAAAGAAATTCCTTCTCTGGGACTTCCCAGTAATGGTTATAATGCAGTTCAATTGCTTTAGCTCTTTGTACACTTTTTCCTCCCTCCTTGATATAGACCTTTAATGACCCTCACTGTTTGAATTACATATCACATAGTTACAGAGGGTGAAGTTTGCTAGTCCCTCAATTGCATTAAATACTTTTTAAATCCCTTTTCTGGGTCATTTATCCTGTGGCTGCTCGGGAAATGTTGTTGGAATTGTTTTTCATTATACTCTTACAGAAATAAAAAAAAAAGGTAAGAATTAAAGAAAACAATTTTAAGAAAAAAAGAAGCAAAATATGAGATAGGAAAAAAGTGTCATATTTGGGGGGTTATAAATAGGATCAAGTGGTGTATCAGGACCTACCTTCAATCTCTGGCACTGCTGATGGTAGTCCTAAAACAAAGTTTCAGATTTGTCTTTTGTGTAGCTTAAGAGAATTTAAAGACAAACTTAATAACTTACATGCTATATAGCATTTATCAAGAGTCTTACATGAGCCAAGCACTGCCTTTTTGAATGATGAGGGAAAATATGATGCTAAAAATAGTAACAACAGCTAACATCTGTTGAAGATTTATGAGCATATTGGTAAGATAGTCATGGATCCTGCCCTGGAGTCTTATAAGCTAGCAGAAAAAAGTAGGCAATAACAAATAATTCCAAATATTATCATTGCTATATGGAACAACAGGACACAGAGGATGGTGTGACAGTTAGCCTAATCTAGCTAGTCTAAAGGTTAGTGAAGGCTTCTTTGAGGAGTGACATTTAATTAGCTACCAAAATGAAACAGAGGATTGAGAAGAAAGAGTATTCTAGGCAGAGGAAAGACTGTGAGCAAGATTATTGATCAAACAAAAAGTACATATGCGGTCAGAGGCAGTGCCTTGCATCTTCAAAGACCCAAATTCAATCTCTAGCACTACATGATCCTTCAAGCACTGCCAATGATGTACCTTGGGACCCTTCAGCCCTGGTGGGCCTTTTTGGACAATATTGCTCACTGAACATTTAACTATCTGATCAGGGTGGCCAAGTATCAGAAGGAGTGTGACCTTTGGTCTCATGAACACTGTTCAAGAAATTCCACTGACCTCCAGCCTCCTGGAAAAAAAAAACTACATATTGAAAAACTGAAAGAATTGGCTAAAGTTAAGAGAACCAGCTGGGCAGTAAAAATAGGAGAGGAAAAGATTGCAACAAGTACATGCTAAACTTTAGAGACCACTTGAGTTTGAACTTAATTTCTGGAGCAATGAGAGCTAATGCTAGGTGTTGAGCAAGGAATAGCTTGAAAGGAATAGCAGGAAATTTCAACTCTGAGATGATAACTGCCTGGATTAATATTAATTAATAGAATGTGTAAAGGGTAAAAATGATAGTGATGTGAGTAATGTGGCAATGTTGGTACAACATCTCTAAGTTATAGATGTCGGGTTAAATGTAAAAGCATTCTCTAATAGACTCTGTTTACTGATATCAAAATGTCAAAGGAAAGGTGCATTGTCAAAACTATTCCTTTCACAGACAATAGAATTATACAATGCCTCCCATGACAATATACTCCAAGGACGGAGAACCCCCATATTTCTTAGGCCAAGTGAATTCCTTTTCGAATGACCCCAATATTTACTGTGCCAGGGCAGGAGGGAAAAAACAAAAATACAAAAAGCACAAAACCTTGGTTATTTTTTATATATTATTATTTTATCTTCATTTATTATTATTATTATTATTATTATTTACCTATCTATTTTTGGTCGATTTCTCTGTTTGGGTGTGATTATTGAAATTGTTGTCCCCAGTTATACTTATTTTTTTCTATTCCTTTCTTTTCTTTCTTTATGTGCTATGCCATGTTTCTTATTTCAAGACCATGGCGTGGTTTTTTTTGTTTTTTTTGTTTTGTTTTGTTTTTGTTTGTTTGTTTTTCTTTGTTTTTTTTGTTTGTTTTTTGTGGTGCTTATCGATATAGCTGGAGTCCTCACTGGATATTTGACACTTCTCTTGGTACTGGTGGAGTGTTTCACCTTCTTTTTCTCCTTCATCTCTCAAATCGTTGATGAGAGCCCCTACAAGGATTCCGCCCATTTTTGGCATATTAGACTCTTACCCCAGTTTATTACTTTTCTCTTTTTCAAACAAAACCATGCATCTTGAACTAGCTAGTCCTGCCTCCAGTTAGAGGGGGAAATAAGGGAGACATCAAGAGCAAACAGGTGCAAGACTACTAAGTAGTAGGTTAGATACAGAGGGGACCACATATTCTAGCCGCCCTGGGGGTGAGGGAAGAGGAAATGGGAGGGAGGACAATAATGGAGGTGTAGGGAGGACAATTTGGTGATGGGAATCCCCCCTGATTTTATGTAAATATATACCTAAAATAATATTGTCAACAATATGTAAGCCACTATGATCAAAATAAAAATTATATTAAAAAAAAGAATTATACAAGGCCTATGTGGGGAGCCATAAGTGAAAAACAGTGGAAAGGAGAAACAAACCCAATTCTCCTCAGGAAATCTATGCTTTGAACTGATTCCCATCTCCTTCTACTGTCTTGCAAAGGAATTTTATACTCATTAACTCAGCAAAGAGAACCAGATTTTGCCTAGAAATTGTTTATGGCCATTAAAAATATTTTGAAGGAAAATGAACTTCAGAAAGGGATTTTTATTATAAATATAAAAATTAATTACTAACCTAAGATCCTTTTACAAAAGGAAGGTTTGTTTAGGGGGCATTGGTAGTGGGAAGGTTTCATTGGTGAAGAGGGATGTTCTTTTTTTTATAAATGAAACCCAACTACAAACATGTTTGTAATCATGGTGCTTAAATAAAGATATAATGAAAAAAAAAAAGGAAGCCTAAGTTGAAAGCTGTATTTTGTTGGGTCATGCTCTATAGTTCTCAGGGTCTACTCCTGGCTCTGTACTTAGAAAGCACTCCTGCTGATGTTCAAGGAACTTCATGTAATGCCAGGACACTCAACCAGGTCAGCTGTCTGCAAAGTGACTGCCTTATCCATCTATCTCCCATACTATCATTCTGGTCCTAGGTGAAGAAGTGAGATGGCAGTGAAAAATGCTTTCATCTCTCTCTCTATCTGTCTCTTTCTCTCTGTCTGTCTCTTTCTCTGTGAGAAATGCTTTCATATCTCTCTCAGTGAGAAATGATTTCATCTCTCTCCCCTTTCTCCCTCTCTCTCTCTCTCTCTTTCTTTCTCTCTCTCTCTCTCTCTCTCTCTCCTGGAAGAGAAATTTTTGAGTCATTTATCACATATATCTTTAAGCAACTGAGATGTGTAAGGCACTGAAATGTAGTGATTAATTAAATATTTGACATAGCATCACCAGTTCAATGAAAAAGCTGGAAGTCTAGACATTAGACTGTTGCAATTAAATTTTAAAAATGTGATTCTGGTAATTTCTACAAAAGAAAGATATGAAATTATCAGAAAAGGTCTAGCATAGATTACAAATAAGGGGAGTAGCAACAGAATAGGATAACTAAAAGTTGTACCGGTGAAAAGAAAGGATGGAAAATTAACGTCAAAACTAATTAATTCAACCAACATTCATAGAGTACCTGCCAAGTGCCATTATAGTTAACTGTCATATAAAAATGAATGAGGCTTAGTATGCATGTCGGGGAAAAGAACATGAGCTGAATCTTCTAATTGCAAAGATGTGATTGTTACCTTTCCCTAAGTTTAGTATTTTAATCCATAAAATAGGAATCATGAACCTGCAGAATTATTATGAAAATTAGAAAAGGTTAAGTAAGTCCCTTAGCTCACTGTCTGGCATATATAGCAAATTTGGTAATGACTAGACCAAGAGTCAGTATGACATAGTGTCAGAAGCACTATTCATAGTGGTCAAAAGCTCAATTTCCATGAGATCAATACCTGAATAACAAATTTAATAATTATTAGCTCTGTGACCTTGAGTAAATGACAAAGTTGCTAATCTTCAGTTTCTTTATGAAAGGAGATAAATTGAAATATTTTTTAATTTGAGGTAATTGGAGAAAATGTATGAGAAAGGTAACAGATAATTTATTTTATTGTATTTGTACAATATGTTATATTGACATTGATAAATAAGCAGCAAATTATTTCTTGTTGTTTTTCTGGGTTGGAGGGTGAAGTATCAGATACTATAGATAGAAAGTTTTGAGCTAGGCCTTGAAAAATGAGTAGGTGTTGACCAAACAGAATACCTATTAAGGTCAGAGGGCTGGGATTTTGCTATTATAAAATTGACATATAGAGAAAATTTTCTTAAAAAATAACTAGTATGAAGGCCGGAGAGATAGCACAGTGATAAGGCATTTGCCTTAGACGCAGAAGGACAGTGGTTCAAATCCCAGCATCTCATATGGTCCCCCGAGCCTGCCAAGAGAAATTTCTGAGCATAGAGCCAGGAGTAACTCCTGCGCACTGCCGGGTGTGACCCAAAAAACAACAAAACAAAACAAGAAAAACCCTAGTGTGTTCTTGCTAATAAGCATTTCTTTCCAGAGACTTTCATAAACTAAAAGGCAGGATATGTGAAATCAGATAGACTTGTATTCTCTCTCTTCCCAACTACTGTGTGATCTTAGGCCAATTACTCTATTTTTCAGAGCTGTAATTTACTAATATTTTAAAAGAAGTAATAATAGTATTAATAGTAATAATACTAATAGTAGTAATAGTAATAATAGTAATACTAGTGGCTTCCTTGTATTGTTATTATGAGGCTTCAATAAGATTAAGGCAAGCAAAGCACTACATACAATGTTGTGTACTACATACAGGAGTAGTACATGTTAGCTGTTGTTATTCTTAATGTTGACTAAAGTCATGCTGACATAAAACACTAGAACTTGTCGAGTATGTGGAACAATCATATTAAGTATAGGAATATGTTCTATCACCTTCTTAAGAGCGAGGTATCCAAAAATATAATCATCAACAGTCAGGTGAAGTTCTATGTGGCAATGATTGAAGGTATTAACCTTTATGTCTAGAGTAAACTTTGAATAAATTGATGTGATTTATTTTCCTGATTATGAAATAATGCTTCTACTATTTACATGAGACATATTTCTTTAGATAATCTATAAATAAATATATCTGTAGTTCACCATCATTGGAAATTATTGTTAAGTATTGCTAATACCTTGAAAGATCCCTAGGTATTTGCTAACATAAATGTGTGTATGTATATATATATATATATATATGGGGGATCAAAGCACTTAAATACATATTTACTTTCCATCATGCCATACAAAACTTTTCTCTCCAATTTTTATAAGATAATTTGTCTTATTTATTAAATATGCTTTACACAACATTCTATAAAGATATACAATACAATGAGCTTAACTGTAAACATATTGTTAGGCTTTTTTGATCTACAAATGCTACATGTTACTTTATTCAGTGACTTATTAATTTTTGAGGTTGTAAATAGCTAGAAAACCTAATCTGATTATCAAAATAATACTCTATACTTTATCTCTTGGAAGAAATTTGCAAAAATATTTACATAAAATAACATAATATACATATTTACATAAATGCAGTTTCAGGAGCTTTATAAACTTCATGTAGCTTATTCATGGATCCTTGTCCACAGAGCATCAGGTCGGAACCAATAATTTTAAATATATTAGCTGAAGTTAAAAAATAAAAGGCAAACATTTTGCCATAACAATTGAAGACGCCTATAATTTCTCAAATTCTGCTGATTGCAGGGTGTTTGTTTTCATATTATAACTAAATCCTGTTCATTTAATGTAAAGGTTAATAGCATAACTGCATTATCTTTTTGTTGTTGCTGCTGTTGTTTTTTTTGGGGGGGGGGCCACACCCAGTGATGCTCAGGGCTTACTCCTGGCTATGCACTCAGAAATCGCTCCTGGCTTGGGGAATCATATGGGACGCTGGAATCGAATCGTGGTCCGTCCTAAGCTAGTGCCAGGAAGACGGACGCATTACCTCTGGCGCCACCTCTCGGGCCCCCAGCATTATCAATTTTTTATAACATTGAGGAATTACAATGATTTGTGATCTGTACCCTAAGTGGCACCAAGGTTCTGCTGGACCCTCAAGACTTTGCACCTTCATCAAGTATGACTTTACTAACTCTACATTTACCATCATTCTCCTCTGTATACCCTAATTGTCTTATATACTTGTCCATAGCAAATATACAGCATGACTCAGCAGTGGATAAAGCAGTTATGCAAAGGAAAGAGCTTATTTTATAATAACACTAATAATAAGTTTGGTAAACTCAAAGTATAACACAAAGGCATAATAAACATCAAAAGGAGCCACACCTTTTGGGTAAGGTGTACTGTAATGTCAGAAAGCAAGTTTTTTGATTTGACCTTTGTGGGGGTTTTTATAGGTCAAGAGAGCCAGTATTTCATTTACCTTCTTATGTACTTAGTCTGATAGGTAATTTATGAGAACAGGACTGGTTTTACATGCAATTGATATTTTCTGAAGAGTACTAATAGGTTCTCAGTGTAAAGTCGAAGCTTAGTTCTTATCTTCTGTTATAGTTTCCATCTGTTTATGACTGAGGATATGAAAGAGATCAACATATGACTAAATAGTTCTACATACTTTCTCATGCTTTGTGTGTTTGAAAAATGCTACATCATCATTGAGATCACAAAGAATAATGAAAAGAAATGTGTGACAACAATTCTAAAGCTGATTTTATTAAAGTATTTTTTCCCCTCCTTCCTAGCTGCACCATCCTTCACAAGGCTTCCGCTTTGGAACTGTCCGAGAAAGCAGTGCTGAAGATTATGTGAGGCAAAGTTTCCCAGAGATGCATGAGTATATGAGAAGGTACAATGTACCAGCGACCACTGATGGATTAGAGTATCTGAAGTGAGTCCCAACTTTTTGAGTCCAAAAAGTTCTCAATGCAAGGGAAATTATTAAGCTGAAATTCTATTTATTGTTGTTACTTTTTCAAAGACTGGTAAATATATCCACTCATTATTTAGCATTATTCTACAATGTCTGAGATCCAGGAGGTAGTATGGAATAGACTGTATTTAATTATGTGACCTAGATTACTAGTTACCTGCATAGTCCCAAATTGGCAGTAGCTTTGCTCAACGTGCCAGTGGGGTCATTACTGTAGCAGATGGTGGAGGAAGTAAATGTTGGCTGTAACATCACTTGAAAAAACAATGGTCCAGAAATGATAAAACACTCACGGAATATGGCCAGAGGATAAAGTGTCCCAAAGCAACTCTTTCCTTTGTAAGGAACCTCTAAGCCCACAGACTGTCTCCTCTTACTATTAGGAAGTGAAATTTATCTTAGAGATTTCCTGTAGAAAGGAAATAAGATTTAAAAAAAAAAAAAAGCAATGATTCCCTTCATCTTCATCATAATTTATGAGAAGCAATCAGGAGGAATCACATTGCCATGGCATATTATCAGAGCCTATAATTCAGTATGAATCAGAAGGCAAAGGAGGTTGGTGCAGTTACAGGTTGTGGGGAGGGGAACAAATAAATGGTTCCTGATAAGCACCAGAGCATGAAGATAAGTAGTTCTCTCCTTCCCACTTAATGGTCTCAGGACAGTGATACACACATTCAAACCTCCACAGTTCAAATCTTGCATATATGGAAACTTGTTTCTTATGGCAATCTCAACAATCTTCCTAGTGGAGAGCAGGACCTGCCATCTGAAATTCTTCTGTAAAAGAGAGAAAAGTATTTTCACAGGACATAAGGGCTCTATGATTATAAAGAGCTCATAGTAATAGACCACTAAAGCAATTTTATCGCTATTTAACTAGAGTCTAGAGAGGAAATCTTGTGCCCTCAGATTTGCAAAGTTATAAATGATGTGCCAGTACTAGGAAAGGACAATTTTTCCTTGGCAAACACATTAAAAACTTCTGAGTTTAGTGTTTAGACACACAGTTTACTGCTCTTTTACTTCCTAGATCCTATTCTGTATTCTCTCCTTAAGGCAAATTCATGGTTGAAAGAAAGGAAAAAATGGGAGGTAAATGACAATAGCTCCCAGCTAGATGATGAACACTAAAAGGCTGGCCTCTTCTGGCTAGTCATGCCTTATAGTTTATTGTATCAGTTTCCCATAGGAACAACCCAAATCAGGGCTGGGTCCAGAGCAATAGCACAGCAGGTAGGGCATTTGCCCTGCATGATGCTGACCTGGGTTCAATCTCCAGCATCCCATATAGTCCCCTGAGCCTGCCAGGAATGATTCCTGAGTGCAAAGACAGAAGTATCCCCTGATCTCTGCTGGGTGTGGACCAAAAATAAAACAAAATAAAAACAAACAACAAAATAACCCAAAAAAAATGAGAGTTGGGTCCTGTTTAGTCAGGAGAGAAGTAGATATACAATAAGATTCTAAAGAAATTTGTTCATGACAGTGCAGAGTTACTCGTGGCAGGATCAGAACAGAACCAGGTCTCTAGAATCCAACCACTCTTGCAAGCTAATCTAAGAAAACTAGCTTCCACATTCCAGTTAGTTCCTGAGAGCTCCTAAGGAGTGAAGAAATTCAGACACACTAAACCTATTGCATCAGATTCTGCATTTAACATACCCCCTGGGTATTTAACTGCTGAGAGTAAAATCTGAATATAAGTAAGGCTTCATTTCTCATCTGTTGGCTTCTTTCTCTACCTCTGGCCTTGTTATTCCCTATGCTCTTAGCTACTACTCCAAGCAATCAAATTCCAAATTAACCACACCTCCCACTGACATCCCAGAACCTGATAAGCACAACCCTGGAAGTTTAATACAACTCCTGTGTTAAGAAGCTGCCCTTCTGTCTCATCAAAATTCCCCTTATGCCGGTCCCTAATCTCTATGGTGACATTTTTTTGATAAAAAATATCTCCTTCTTTTAGTAGGGTTACATATGACTTTATAAAGTGTCAACGTATGCTCAAAACATGATTATGTAACAAGAAAATCAACTGAAGGCCCTACCAATTCTAAATCATTTCAGTCTAGAAGCAAAACCACTTACACTTAAACTTTACCTGTGGTTCAGGGCCACCTGGATATCTTGCTAGTTACTTTTTACCATCCTTTGCAATATATATATTATATATATATATATATATATATATATATATATATATATATATATATATATATATATATATATATATATATATATATATATGGCGCAATTAATTGCACTTTGCAGCTCAAAATCACATTAAATCACAAGATATGCTGGTTAGAAAAACTGAAGCCTGGTTTTTTTTTCTATTAACCAGTCTTTGTAGAAGATTAAAAAATGGATAATTTCTTATTACCCTCTTTAGCTTACCTTCTTTTAGTTCCCAAAGTACATTCTACGAGTCTGGCCATACAACTTTGGTGAAACATCTCTGAGTTTGATTGTGGTTTCAGAATTCAATTAATTCTGAGCTCCTAGAAGAAAATTCTTATCTCCAAATTTTTGTGAAGTTTCCTATAACAGTGAAACTTTCTCATTTGGAACAATCAGAGGTCATTTTTCATTTTGGTTAAAACTAAATATAAGTCCCATTGTAACTTAAATCCAATATCTATATAAAGGGAAACACATTTTGAATAAGCTATTTCACTTTCTGAAAGAATAGAAAGAAACAACATAATGGCATCCAAAAAGGAATTTGTGTACTTTTGTAACCCAGACAATGTCAACCACATATATATATACCCGGTGATTTTAGAGTTTTATAGGTTTCTGTATTTTTCATTTAGACCATTGATAGACTCTGGCTATGTCCTCCTCTGAATTTAAAGGTTTTTCCTCTTGAATGGCCTCTGTTTCATTTTTGATTTGAGAAGACAAATGAGTCCAGAAGAATCAAGAAGGTTTTCTCTGTTGGTTAGCCTTCCCTGCAGATTAAAAAACTTTCTTAGATGAACTAATGTCTTATATCTTTGTGAAAAGATTTAGATAGCTGAAAACAAGAGTTGTTGCTCTCTCTTTAAATAGTTTTCTTTGAAACTCCAACTTAGTAATTCTATCTAAGAGGGAGCTCAGCCAAAGAACCATCAATGGTATGTCTCTTGTCCTATATTTGAAAAATGAAGAAAATATTTAACGGATGCCCAAGGCATCTATTGACATCTTGAACCCACTCTGGCTAATTTCCTGATGTAATCTAGAGACACCTGTCTTAAATTATTCTTTTTCTGAATGGTCTCTTGAAATGGACATAAAATATAACCTTTAGATATTGTTTAGTAGATCAGATCACTAAGATATAATAGCATCTTCACTTTCCATTTACTGAATGCTAGTTCATGGACTTCAAAGAGAAATAACTTCTTTTTTATCCTAGGATCCCTATATATTTTGCCTATGTTTCCTAATATGTATTCCCAAATATGAATTAATCACTGCTCTGAAAAGTATGCTACTGGACATGACAGAAAGAATTGAGAATTTCCGTATGCTGGTTAATAGGACCACCTAATTCTAACCATATATAAAGCAAGTTCTTCAATGTTCTGAGATACATTATCCTCATGTTAAAATAGGACAGCACACCTATATTCAATGCAGCGCTATTTACAATAGCCAGAATCTGGAAACAATCCAGAGGCCATACAGCACATGAATGGCTAAAGAAACTGTGGTACATATACACAATGCAATACTATGCAGCCATCAGAAGAGATAAAGTCATGAAATTTTTCTATATATGGATGTACATGGAAACTATTATGCTGGAAATAAGTCAGAGAGAGAGATAGTCACAGAATAGTCTGACTCATCTGTGGGATTTATGAAAAATAAAAAGACTTATTGTAATAATACCCAGAGACAATAAAGATGAAGGACCGTCCATGATATGAAGCTTACCAAAAGAGTAGTAGTGAGTGCAGTTAGAGAAATAACTGCACTAACAACTATCATGACAATGGTAATAAGTGAGAGAAATAGAATGCCTGTCTCAAATACAGGCAGGGGTGGGGGAGGAGGGAGATGGTGGGCATTTGTGGTGGAAAAGTTGCACTGGTGAAGGGAGGTGTTCTTTTTTTATAACTGAAACTCAACAACAAACATGTTTGTAATCATGGTGCTTAGATAAAGATTATTAAAAAAAATTAGAAATAGGATAGCACTACCCACACAATAATTATAATAAGTGACAAAATATATGAGAACAAAGGATACAATGCCAGTACACAAAGTTTGTTTAAAGTAAAAGAAAGAAACCTTTTTGTTACTGTACCCCTTACTCCCTCATTTAATTCAGAGTCCCTTCTAGCTTTCTTGCTGTACCTGGAAGTAAAGAAAAGGCTGGTAGATTAACCCATTAGAAAGACATCATGTTCTTCAATGAGGGTGTCTATTTCCCAAGGTCTGTTTTCCTACAGGTCAAGGAGATGCCAGCAAGGCTGAATCAGCAGCTGCTAGCTTGCACTGTCCTCAGTGTTCAGGTTTCTGTCCTCTAAACAAAAGCTAGCTGTCAGCCTTATTGCTTCCTGTCCATTAATAAATCTTTTTTTTTTTTTTGCCTTTTCTCTTCTTGGTCTTAAATATAGGCATGATCCAGAGAAACTAGACGCCTTCATCATGGACAAAGCCCTTCTGGATTATGAAGTGTCAATAGATGCTGACTGTAAACTTCTAACTGTGGGGAAGCCATTTGCCATAGAAGGTATGAATCAGTCACTCTTGATTCACTTTTGCTCAGACTGTGGCCAGTTTGCTAACCTAGCAAGTCATAAATGCCAAACACAGAGGTAAGGAGCCATTCATCTTCCCTTGTTTTCATTTCTAACTCCAAACTACTTAGTGTTTAGTTGCTAAATAACCTATTTTAAGCTAATACATGAAACTGTATTACCCAGTTGTTAGAAAAAAACACCTTGAAATCAGTGTGAGATCAGATATCTGCAATATCTGAAAGCAGTATGTTATCAGATATCTGAGAGTAATAGTCCAGTGAAGAAATGAAGAAACTAATTTTAATCTATATTCTCTGTTGGCCATATCCTACAAAGATTCAAATCCAAAAAACATGAAAGATTGCTTTACTATAGGAAGGTCCCCAGTGTTAATCTTATACAATGTACTTATTTTTCCCCTTTCCTTTTTTTATTGCTATAATGATGGTTGGTAGCTACACACATGCTTGGTTGTGACTTTCCCTGGGAGTTATACATCTATCTGGTTATGGTTTTTGCACACACACTTGCCAGGGGTCAGACTGTTTTGTGGTGCTCTCATACTTGTTCACCTGTTATCATCTGGCCATGTTACTCATACAGCTTTAATTGTGATGCTTGCTATGAGTAACACACTTTTAGTTATAATACTCACATACATCTGGCTACTAAGTACCAGAAATCACACTCTGTTACTCCTGGGATTCCAAACACTGTAGTCACTGGTCCCATGCTCAGTGCATATGTGTAGAACGAGAAATCAAATTAGCAACCTCATGTTTACAAAGCAGGCACTTTTGCCACTGAGCCATTCCTAAATCTCTTGACTTATTTTATACTCAAGAAAGCCCAAGGGGACCAGAGCAATAGCACAGTGGGTAGGGTGTTTGCCTTGCATATGGACAACCCGGAATAGATCCTCTGCATTTTTTATAGTCCCCTGAGCCTGCCAGGAATGATTTCTTAGTGCAGAGACAGGAGTAACCCCTGAGCACTGCTGGGTGTGGCTCAAAAATCAGACAAACAAAAAGTCCAGGTACATTGCATTACTTTTTTGTAATGGTGCAATTGGATAAAAATAAAGGAATAAGAACTCATGTCTCGGGCCCGAAGAGATAGCACAGCGGTGTTTGCCTTGCAAGCAGCTGATACAGGACCAAAGGTGGTTGGTTCGAATCCCGGTGTCCCATATGGTTCCCCGTGCCTGCCAGGAGCTATTTCTGAACAGACAGCCAGGAGTAACCCCTGAGCACCGCCAGGTGTGACCCAAAAACCAAAACAAACAAACTAACAAAAAAAAAGAATTCATGTCTCATGGATTTTCCATGACTATTTCTTCCACTAATTGAAAATTAAGTAGAAAAATATATATTCTGGGGCTGGAGCAGTGGCACAGCAGTAGGGTGTTTGCCTTGCAATCAGCTGACCTAGGATGGACTGCAGTTCAATCCCTCAGCATCCCATATGGTCCCCCAAGCCAAGAAAGATTTCGGAGTGCACAGCCAGGAATAATCCCTGACTGTCACCGGGTGATGCCCCCCCCAAACCCCCCCGCAAAATATATATATATATATTTCTATAGCCTAGTAATCTTAAGAGTCCCAAATAAATCTTGGTTGGGGCCTCAAATTTGCCTTTCTCCTCACTAGCAGGAAATTTTTTACTTCCAACTTGATCAACCTATCAATCAAACTTGAGGACCAAAGGTTTGTTTTTGTCAGTAGTGCCTCTCAGTGAAAGTTTGAAGCAGTAAATTTTTTATAACCCAGTCTCCTGTTCCCTGTCTCTGACAGTGCATGTTGGATCTCTAGACAGTCATGCACACTTGTCAGAAAAGCATGCCTAGCTGGGAACAACCTCAGGGGGTGCCCAAGTCCTATTTCTAGAAAAATAAACATTCCTGCATGTTTATATACTAGTGTATCATATTCTTCTGATTCCAATTTCCCAACATCTGCTATTGGTTTCTGTCTCCCCTCAACATCAGCAAAAAATTTAACTCCATCTTGTCTTTGTTTTTATGATGAATGAGAACTTAATAGCTGATGCTAGTCACACCTTCTTCCTTAATTAATTTCTTCTTTAGACAAATTGACCTCCACCTGAACCAGGCCTGATTTAGGAAAGGAGAGAGTGAGGTAGAGGTCTTCTGTTACATCTGAAGTAGGAGATAATGAAGGCACAAAAAGAAAAAGCTTTAGAAAACTAAAAAAACATTGTATAAACTTATTTTGTTGTAGCAATGGAAAAAAAGTCCCTTTTGTGTGTGGTGTCTGGGGATATGGAAGATATGTCACTTTTTTTTCTGTCCTAAATGCTTTGCATGACAGGTTTCTTCAACCATGAGCAGCTACTAACAATGATTCATTTACTGCAGGAAGAACAAGGGGCACCTTTGTCTTCAGGGGGTAACCCTATCTTGTCAAATAGCCCTGGTGAGAGAGCTTTTTTGCCTTCCTTAGCTCCCATTGCCAGATGCCACACAATTAACTTCCCACCGGTTTCCTGTTTACATTTCCATCTGTGATCCTGAGAGTCTCATGCAGTTCCCATTCTCTCTAGACTCTTACATTGTTTTCAAAAGAAGAAAAACACAAAATGGCAAAATGGCGCATGGAATTGCTCTTTCTGCAAGCAAGCAGATAAACTACAGATGGGGATGGGGAGGATGTTTTCGAGATTGTTGGTTTATTTGTTTTTTGTTGTTGTTCCCCAAACAACACTCGGGGTTACTTCTGGTTCTGCACTCAGACATCACTCCTAGAGGTGCTTGGGGGACCATATGGGGTGCTGGAAATTGTACCCTGTTCAGTTGTAGCCTAGGCCAATGCCCTACCCTTGTTACTATTGTTGCAACCCTATAGGCTTATATGAGAAATCAGAAAACTCCATTCATTAAAAACCCTAGTAACAAGTTTGCAACCTAAAATCAGAAATTGTTGAGACAAAAAGGAAATTTTACATATATTAAAAATAGCAACATAGTAATATTACTTAATTACTTAATTACTATTTTTTAAAAAAAAGATATTTTCACAGATGTTAAAGAAATACTTATTTTATTTTATTTTATTTTATTTTTTTTTTTTGGGGGCCACACCCGGCATTGCTCAGGGGTTACTCCTGGCTGTCTGCTCAGAAATTGCTCCTGGCAGGCACGGGGGACCATATGGGACACCGGGATTCGAACCAACCACCTTTGGTCCTGGATCGGCTGCTTGCAAGGCAAACACCGCTGTGCTATCTCTCCGGGCCCAGAAATACTTATTTTAATCAGATTTATTAAATCATGCTTTCCTTTACATTTAGATTGCTTGAAGCTGAAAGTGTAGATTTTTATTAATCAGTCTATAAGAATAAATATATCTGGCCCGGAAAAATAGCACAGCGGCGTTTGCCTTGCAAGCAACTGATCCAGGACCAAAGGTGGTTGGTTCGAATCCCAGTGTCCCATATGGTCCCCCGTGCCTGCCAGGAGCTATTTCTGAGCAGATAGCCAGGAGTAACCCCTGAGCAATGCTGGGTGTGGCCCAAAAACAAAAAAAAAAAAAAAGAAGAAGAAGAAGAAATATATCATCAAAGTAATTTGTAACTATTAATTTGTTTAGTTTTCAGGAATGTTTCATGTGCTTATGAGTATTCCTTTGCTGCACTATCTAGTACAATGGTAGGACTCTGTATGGTCACTATGTAATTCATGATGTCTATTAAAATACTAAAGTTACCAATCAAATTACCTTGGAGCCAGTATATAATTTTCCAATTTTTGCTTGCATGACTTCAAAAAGTTAGACAGGAGAAAAAATAATTCATTGATTCATCATATTGACTACATTTGTTCTCTCTCTATATTTTTTTTTTTGGTTTTTTTGGGCCACACCCGTTTGATGCTCAGGGGTTACTCCTGGCTAAGCACTCAGAAATTGCCCCTGGCTTGGAGGGACTATATGGGACGCCAGGGGATCAAAACGTGGTCCTTCCTTGGCTAGCGCTTGCAAGGCAGACACCTTACCTCTAGCGCCACCTCATCAGCCCATTGTTCTCTATATTTTATATGCATTAACTCACTGTGATTACTAACGGCTCCTCCCAATTGTGCCATGCTTCATTTATTTAGGCTTAAATATCAAAACAAGCAAATGAAAGACAGTATCTCCATGCTGAATTTAAAGCATTTAATGAGTATTCAGGATGGCAAATCTAAACTACTAACTATTCAAGAATACGTGAAAGTCTTTGTTTATATTGAATACCATACACCAGGGGCACAAAAATCTATTGTGTGTTCTGAGGGAAAAAAAGGAAGTGTTGAGATAAATGAATACTCTTTCTAAATTTATGTGTTTGAGTTAAAAGACAAAAAAAAGGTCAAAAGAGAAAACAAATGAAACTATACAGTAATGATTTGTGTTCTTCCCTCAAAGACCTTTGCTTATTTTTTAGTTTGCTCTTATTTTCTTCTAATTATTTAATACAGGCTTGAAGAACTAACTTTGAAATTTGCATTAGAACAAAGTTTTGGAGACTGGAAAGATAGTACAAGTAGGACATTTAGTTGCAGGCAGTTAATTAGGGTTCAACCCCTGGCATCCCATATGGTACCTCCATGCACCACCAGGAATGACACCTTGTGAGGCTAAAAAACAAGAGAGAGAGAGAGAGAGAGAGAGAGAGAGAGAGAGAGAGAGAGAGAGAGAGAGAGAGAGAGATGATACTATCTACACTAGAAGTGTTAATGTGTGGGGCCGGTGTGGTGGCGCTAGAGGTAAGGTGTCTGCCTTGCAAGCGCTAGCCAAGGAAGGACCGTGGTTCGATCCCCCAGCGTCCCATATGGTCCCCCCAAGCCAGGGGCAATTTCTGAGCGCTTAGCCAGGAGTAACCTCAGCATCAAATGGGTGTGGCCCGAAAAACCAAAAAAAAAAAAAAAAAAAAGAAAAGTTAATGTGTTCTTCAAATTTCTCACCTTGTACCTCTTCAACAAAATAGTACATGTATAGCAAGTTTAGGCATGTATAGTAGATCATTTATTTCAGAATCCTGAATTAATGCAAATTCACTATAAAATTATCCCAGGATAAATATTATTTACATAATTTAGTTTTTTACACCTACTTCTCCCTCCATTTTGATGTGCTGAGGGTAAAAGAAACCCTTTTTAATGTCTCCCTTATATCATAACTATAGCAACATGTCCTCAAACATTTGCCCAGAATGACTAAATATGGTATACCAAGAACAGAGTGCAAAACTGAATCTTTTTCTGAAAGCTTTTTAACCCTATTTTAGAGATCTTACTTTCAAAATAGGTACTTCTCAACCACATTTCACAAAGAGTCCTTTCAGTCTGTGAATTTCTAGTTACACATTTGCTAGCCAAAATATATTTCCACCTCTCTTAGCTGAGTAATGCTGATTTATCCATGGAGAAAGATGAGGATTCTATTCTGAAAATTGTTCTCTTGGGCTATTAAGCTGTATCCAATTTCCAGGGTGCCTGATGCCTTCATCTTTAGGGTTGAAGAATTCCATTTGGCTTCATCCATCAACTACAAAAAGTAAACCCAGTCCTTATTGCAAAGCCATATCTCTAATGATAATGAAAGCAACTCAAGCTGATAAGTTGAGTCAGCAATTCAAAAATAAGAATTCTTTGGCCAATGAACATAATCAAATTTGAAAAGCAACTAATAAAGAGAAGGACTGAAATGAAATCTTCAAGATTTTATTATTTCATATTTCTGAAAATAATGGATTTCTGTTTTACCTAGCAATGTTCTTTTCTGATTGCAGTATGATCTCCTCCCTATTTATACCCTTCTTTCATAAGTATACTTTGTTATAATTAACTAATACTAATTATCAATGCCAAAAAATATTAAATGTCAATAGTCAATAATTAGATAAGACATTAAAAGAGGTTATAATCTGTTTTTAACAGGCAACTAAAAATTAACTTTGACAGGATGGAATGATTTAATACTTATTCTCTGTGTGGCATATTTTACATGCATTTTCAACATTGTTTCTTCCTATGGTTACTTGAATACTTTTGTTGTAATGTCAAAATTCTACTCTAAGAATATTCAGATTTACCTAATATTAACTTCATTTTTGTTTTCTATATATAGATTTTTATTTAAGCACCATGATTACAAGCATATTCATAGTTGGGTTTCATTAATAAAAGGAATACACCCTACTTCATTTTTCTAAGCTTTCTTTTCTTTTTTTTTTTTTTTTTTTTTTTTTTTTTTAATATTAAAATGTTTGAAAATTTATTTGAAAAGTCTTTCTTTTTTTTTTTTTAATTTTTTTTTATTTAAACACCTTGATTACATACATGATTGTGTTTGGGTTTCAGTCATAAAAGGAACACCACCCATCACCAGTGCAACATTCCCATCACCCAAGTCCCAAATCACCCTCCTCCCCACCCAACCCCCGCCTGTACCCTAAACAGGCTCTACATTTCCCTCATACATTCTCAATATTAGGACAGTTCAAAATGTAGTTATTTCTCTAACTAAACTCATCACTCTTTGTGGTGAGCTTCCTGAGGTGAGCTGGAACTTCCAGCTCTTTTCTCTTTTGTGTCTGAAAATTATTATTACAAGGGTGTCTTTCATTTTTCTTAAAACCCATAGATGAGTGAGACCATTCTGCGTTTTTCTCTCTCTCTCTGACTTATTTCACTCAGCATAATAGATTCCATGTACATCCATGTATAGGAAAATTTCATGACTTCATCTCTCCTGACAGCTGCATAATATTCCATTGTGTATATGTACCACAGTTTCTTTAGCCATTCGTCTGTTGAAGGGCATCTTGGTTGTTTCCAGAGTCTTGCTATGGTAAATAGAGCTGCAATGAATATAGGTGTAAGGAAGGGGTTTTTGTATTGTATTTTTGTGTTCCTAGGGTATATTCCTAGGAGTGGTATAGCTGGATCGTATGGGAGCTCGATTTCCAGTTTTTGGAGGAATCTCCATATCGCTTTCCATAAAGGTTGAACTAGACAGCATTCCCACCAGCAGTGGATAAGAGTTCCTTTCTCTCCACATCCCCGCCAACACTGTTTATTCTCATTCTTTGTGATGTGTGCCATTCTCTGGGGTGTGAGGTGGTATCTCATCGTTGTTTTGATTTGCATCTCCCTGATGATTAGTGATGTGGAACATTTTTTCATGTGTCTTTTGGCCATGCGTATTTCTTCTTTGTCAAAGTGTCTGTTCATTTCTTCTCCCCATTTTTTGATGGGGTTAGATGTTTTTTTCTTGTAAAGTTCTGTCAGTGCCTTGTATATTTTGGAGATTAGCCCCTTATCTGATGGGTATTGGGTGAATAGTTTCTCCCACTCAGTGGGTGGCTCTTGTATCCTGGGCACTATTTCCTTTGAGGTGCAGAAGCTTCTCAGCTTAATATATTCCCATCTGTTAATCTCTGTTTTCACTTGCTTGGAGAGTGCAGTTTCCTCCTTGAAGATGCCTGTAATGTCCTGTAGTGTTTTGCCTATGTGCTGTTCTATATATCTTATGGTTTTGGGGCTGATATCGAGGTCTTTAATCCATTTGGATTTTACCTTTGTACATGATGTTAGCTGGGGGTCTAAGTTTAATTTTTTGCAAGTGGCTATCCAATTGTGCCAACACCACTTGTTGAAGAGGCTTTCCCTGCTCCATTTAGGATTTCCTGCTCCTTTATCAAAAATTAGATGGTTGTACGTCTGGGGAACATTTTCTGAGTATTCAAGCCTATTCCACTGATCTGAGGACCTATCCTTATTCCAATACCATGCTGTTTTGATAACTGTTGCTTTGTAGTACAGTTTAAAGTTGGGAAAAGTAATTCCTCCCATATTCTTTTTCCCAATGATTGCTTTAGCTATTCGAGGGTGTTTATTGTTCCAAATGAATTTCAAAAGTGTCTGATCCACTTCTTTGAAGAATGTCATGGGTATCTTTAGAGGGATGGCATTAAATCTGTATAATGCCTTGGGGAGTATTGACATTTTGATGATGTTAATCCTGCCAATCCATGAGCAGGGTATGTGTTTCCATTTCCGTGTGTCCTCTCTTATTTCTTGGAGCAGAGTTTTATAGTTTTCTTTGTATAGGTCCTTCACATATTTAGTCAAGTTGATTCCAAGATATTTGAGTTTGTGTGGTACTATTGTGAATGGGGTTGTTTTCTTAATGTCCATTTCTTCTTTATTACTGTTGGTGTATAGAAAGGCCATTGATTTTTGTGTGTTAATTTTGTAGCCTGCCACCTTGCTATATGAGTCTATTGTTTCTAGAAGCTTTTTGATAGAGTCTTTAGGGTTTTCTAAGTAGAGTATCATGTCATCTGCAAACAGTGAGAGCTTGACTTCTTCCTTTCCTATCTGGATTCCCTTGATATCCTTTTCTTGCCTAATCGCTATAGCAAGTACTTCCAGTGCTATGTTGAATAGGAGTGGTGAGAGAGGACAGCCTTGTCTTGTGCCAGAATTTAGAGGGAAGGCTTTCAGTTTTTCTCCATTGAGGATAATATTTGCCACTGGCTTGTGGTAGATGGCCTTCACTATATTGAGAAAGGTTCCCTCCATTCCCATCTTGCTGAGAGTTTTGATCAAGAATGGGTGTTGGACCTTATCAAATGCTTTCTCTGCATCTATTGATATGATCATGTGGTTTTTATTTTTCTTGTTATTGATGTTGTGTATTATGTTGATAGATTTACGGATGTTAAACCAGCCTTGCATTCCTGGGATGAAACCTACTTGATCGTAGTGGATGATCTTCTTAATGAGGCATTGAATCCTATTTGCCAGGATTTTGTTGAGGATCTTTGCATCTGCATTCATCAGTGATATTGGTCTGTAATTTTCTTTTTTGGTAGCGTCTCTGTCTGGTTTAGGTATCAAGGTGATGTTGGCTTCATAAAAGCTATTTGGAAGTGTTTCTGTTTGTTCAATTTCATGAAAGAGTCTTGCCAAGATTGGCAGTAGTTCCTCTTGGAAAGTTTGATAGAATTCATTAGTGAATCCATCTGGACCTGGGCTTTTGTTTTTCGGCAGACATTTGATTACTGTTTTAATTTCATCAATGGTGATGGGGGTGTTTAGATATGCTACATCCTCTTCCTTCAACCGTGGAAGATTATAAGAGTCCAAGAATTTATCCATTTCTTCCAGGTTCTCATTTTTAGTGGCGTAGAGTTTTTCAAAGTAGTTTCTGATTACCCTTTGAATCTCTGTCATATCAGTAGTGATCTCTCCTTTTTCATTCCTGATACGAGTTATCAAGTTTCTCTCTCTCTCTTTCTTTGTTAGGTTTGCCAGTGGTCTATCAATCTTGTTTATTTTTTCAAAGAACCAACTTCTGCTTTCGTTGATCTTTCGGATTGTTTTTTGAGTTTCCACTTCGTTGATTTCTGCTCTCAGCTTTGTTATTTCCTTCTGTCTTCCTGTTCTTGGGTCCTTTTGTTGAGCATTTTCTAGTTCTTTTAGCTGTGTCATTAAGCTACTCAGGTAAGCTCCTTCTTCCTTCCTGATGTGTGCTTGCAAAGCTATAAATTTTCCTCTCAGTACTGCTTTTGCTGTGTCCCATAAGTTCTGAGAGTTTGTGTCTTTATTGTCATTTGTTTCCAGGAACCTTTTTATTTCCTCCTTGATTTCATCTCGGACCCACTGGTTATTGAGCATGAGGCTGTTTAGCTTCCAGGTGTTAAAGTGTTTCTTCTGAGTCCCTTTGGAGTTCACAAATAATTTCAGAGCCTTGTGGTCAGCGAAGGTAGTCTGCAAAATTTCTATCCTCTTGATCTTATGGAGGTATGTTTTATGTGCCAGCATGTAGTCTATCCTGGAGAATGTCCCATGTACATTGGAGAAGAATGTGTATCCAGGTTTCTGGGGATGGAGTGTCCTATATATATCCACTAGGCCTCTTTCTTCCATTTCTCTCCTCAGGTCTAGTATATTCTTGTTGGGTTTCAGTCTGGTTGACCTGTCCAGTGTTGACAAAGCCGTGTTTAGGTCCCCCACAATTATTGTGTTGTTGTTGATATTATTTTTCAGATTTGTCAGCAGTTGTATTAAATATTTTGCTGGCCCCTCATTCGGTGCATATATGTTTAGGAGAGTGAATTCTTCCTGCTCTACGTACCCCTTGATTAATATAAAATGTCCGTCTTTGTCCCTTACAACCTTCCTGAGTATAAAGTTTGCATTATCTGATATTAGTATGGCCACTCCAGCTTTTTTATGGGTGTTGTTTGCTTGGATAACTTTTCTCCAGCCTTTTATTTTGAGTCTATGTTTGTTCTGACTATTCAGGTGCGTTTCTTGTAGGCAGCAGAAGGTTGGATTGAGTTTTTTGATCCATTTAGCCACTCTGTGTCTCTTAACTGGTGCATTTAGTCCATTGACGTTGAGAGAAAGAATTGTCCTGGGATTTAACGCCATCTTTATTTCAAAATTTGGTGTGTCTTTTGGGTAGTCTTGTCTTAGATTAGGTCTTTCAGTTTTTCTCTTAAGACTGGTTTTGTGTCTGTGAAGTTTCTGAGCTGTTTTTTGTCTGTGAAACCATGTATTCTTCCATCAAACCGGAAAGTGAGTTTTGCTGGGTATAGTATTCTGGGTGAAGCATTCATTTCATTCAGTCTTGTCACAATATCCCACCACTGCTTTCTGGCATTGAGCGTTTCTGGTGACAGGTCTGCTGTAAATCTCAGGGAAGCTTGCTTGAACATGATTTCCCCTTTTGATCTTGCTGTTTTCAGAATTCTGTCTCTATCTGTGGGATTTGTCATTGTGACTAGGATGTGTCCTGGGGTGGTTTTTCTGGGGTCTCTTTTGGTTGGTACTCTTCGGGCATGCAGGATTTGATCACATATATTCTTTAGCTCTGGAAGTTTCTCTTTAATGATGTTCTTGACCATTGATTCTTCCTGGAAATTTTCTTCCTGGGTCTCTGGGACTCCAATGATTCTTAAGTTGTTTCTGTTGATCTTATCATAGACTTCTATTTTCGTCTGTTCCCATTCTTTGACTAATTTTTCCATTGTCTGCTCATTTGCTTTAAGTTTTTTGTCCAATCTCTCCTGCTGTATGGAATTGTTATGTATCTCATCTTCCACAGCACCAAGTCTATTCTCAGCTTCTGATACCCTGTCCCAGAGCTTATCCATTTTGTCATTCACTTCGTTTACTGAGTTTTTCAGGCCTGTTAGTTGACATGTTATTTCAGTTTGGAGTTTTGTCATTTCTGCCTTCATATTTTCTTGGTTCTTATTAGTGTTCTGTTCAACTCGATCCATGGTTTCTTGGAGTCTGTTGAGCACCTTCCATATTGCTAGTCTAAAGTCCTTATCTGAGAGGTTGATTAGTTGTTCAGTCATTATCTGGTCCTCAGAATTGTCATCTTCATTCTCTATGTCTGATGCTGGCCTGCGCTGTTTCCCCATTGTCACATTTGTATTGTGGGTTTTTCTACGTGTTGTAGTGGTATTCATTGTCTATATGATGTAGGCAGCACACTCCTCTGGCTCCTCCCTTTCTGGATGGGCTGACTTGCCTCTAAGGGAGGGGAGTCCTCCGTGGATGAAGCCTCACACTGGGTCAAATCTTGGGCCCGAGCATGTAACAGAGAAGACAGTCCAGAGAGAAATGTTTGCTTCTGTGATATAGCGCCGTTCTTAGTGTGATTTTTCCTTCTTGTTGCAATGGAGTTCTTTCCTTAGAAAGAGTGCACGGCCGCGTAGCGAAGCGGAGCGGCCGTGCTCCTCTGAGCCTCTTTTTGCCCCACTCGCAAGAGTTTCACGCAAGAGGACAGTAGACAGACATAGACAGGTCACACTCACAGTCTTTCACAGCTGAGCCCCACTGGGCCGGTGTACTTTCGCGGATCTAAGCTTTCTTTTCATGAGATTTATCAACCAAATATACCATTATGAAAAACTCATCTACAATGCCTGCCTCACTCTTTCATATAGTAGTAATCATGCATTCCTTTGATTTCCATGCATTTTTGTTTTGTTTTGTTTTGTTTTGGGGCCACACCCTGTGATGCTCAGGGGTTACTCCTGGCTATGCACTCAGAAATCTCCCCTGGCTTGAGGGTCTGTATAGGATGCCAGGGGATTGAACCGGGGTCCGTTCTATGTCAGCCTCTTGCAAGGCAAATGCCCTACTGAAGTGCCACAGCTCCAACCCCATGAATTCCATGCATTATTTTTTATCAATCTTCTACAATGCACCTAGTTATTTCAGATTTTGTATTCTAAATTTATGTCTCACCCATTTATTTTCCCAAGAAAAGTTCTGAAACTTTTTACCAAGGTGTATTGTTATTTATATATGTCTGCCCTGTTCGAAGAAACCATGCAATTATGGATAGCCTTTATTGTCTATTTGAACTTGGTGACCTCCAGAGCATCTGGCACAGAAAATGTGTTCAACATATGTTTGTTGAAAAGTTGAATAAGCATACATGCTTTTTGAGTGAAAAATTTTTTTCTGATATTATCATTCCAACATAGTTTAGAATTATTGGCTTCAAAGGAATTTTTTTAATCTGGTTAAAAAGGATTCTAGGGCCGGAGAGATAGCATGGAGGTAAGGAATTGGCCTTTCATGCAGAAGGTCATTGGTTCGAATCCCTGCATTCCATATAGTCCCCCGAGCCTGCCAGGAGTGATTTCTGAGCATAGAGCCAGGAGTAACCCCTGAGTGCTGCCGGGTGTGACCCAAAAACCAAAAAAAAAAAAAAAAAAAAAAAGATTCGATTCTTGATTGTTATTTTATATTAGACAGAGATATATTTTATATTATATATCACAAGTGATTAGAAAGTTTATAAATAGAGGGAGGAGAAAGATGGGGGTTATTGGTGGTGGGAATGTTGCACTGGTGAAGGGGGATGTTCTTTTTATGACTGGAACCCAACTACAATCATGTTTGTAATCATGGTGCTTAAAGATATTATTAAAAAAAGAAAAGTTTAAAAATAAATCTTGTAATGAATAAAAAAAATTTTGTCTGTGATAAAACAACTCATAATGTAGATATCATCACTTTTTACTTAATTTGGGGAGGAAAGAGAGGTATATCATATCAATCAACATACAGTAGGAATAAAGTCTGTATTAAAAGGAAAGTAATAGGTTAAATATTTCCTTGACATGTTCACATAATAGCAAATGTAGCATGAAAGACATTGGTTTTAGATTCAAATAAATCTGCTTGTGTGATCTTGCGAGGTTTATTTTTTCATTCTTTAAGTAATTAATGTTTTTGTAAATTCATGTAGTGATTAGACACATACGAAACAATATCTGGCACAGACAAGGGCTCTATACTTTCTTATCCTTCTTTTTGATATCTTAGATTATATTTTATATTTTTAATAATTTTTTATTTCCTTAAAGATACATAATCTACCAAGTTAATGATATTTGAGTTTTAGGCATATCCTGGTTTTTAAATTATAATCCCATAATAAATTAGTTGAATTGTAAGACACAGTCTATTATAATGGGTCAAAATTTACAAATAGGCTAAAGTATAATAAATTTATAATAGAGTACTTGGTATATAATAAACCTAAAAACATTTTAAAAATCATTGTTGAAAAGTATTGCCTCAAGGGGAAAACATGATTTGCTCGCAGTACCACAACCTCCCTTTATATTATGTTCATGTATGCTCCAGTTCTTCTGCCTAATGGCACTTATATCAATTAATAAAATATTTCTCAGATAAAGGACTTTAATATCTATCTTCCTAATATAGTATATACTCCATGACAGCAGAAGTCTAACTTGCTTACTGCTAAAACAAAGCACCTGTTTACACAGTAAATATTTGTTGAGTGAATGAGTGAATAAATGCATGATGAGTTTGTAAGTCAGTTATTATTATACATGTGACTAATTATGCACCTGACTTGTAAATAACTACTGAATAAATATCTATACAACTAAATTGTCCATTACACTCATTCATTATTATAAAACTTTCCAAAGGAAACTGATTACTTCGTTATAGTTACTTATTATGAAGGATGCTATTTAATGATAACATCAGCGAAAGAGCAGGTTGTCTTCATGAAATCTTTTATTTTCATTCTTGCTTTTCAAGCCAAAACTACTAGATAGAAATGGGCACTCAGAATAGCTCTTTGAATGGAAAATTTTAATTCTCTTGACATTGTCATCATTTCTTTGACTCACCATTGTTAAGGAAAAAATAGAACTATCAAGGAGAAAAAAAAACATACAGCTCTTTAAAACTCAAACATTTTTCTGCATTGTTTATTTATTGGTCATGCATATATCTCAAGCATTGTTTTTATAAAAGGTTTTGTGTATATGCGATTTTAAAAGTTAAGAACAAAAACAAATGATCATAGAAATAAATTACCAAGATAGAATAATTATAGCTATTTGTTCCCACTAAGTATCTTTGGATTTTTGACAGGCTTTATCTCTGAGAAAGAAACTAACTATATTTTTTATTTATCTTCCTCAATCATCTTGAGGACAAAACATCTTTTTTGTTTTTGTTGCTGCTATCTCAAATAGCGAAAAACAAAATGTAATTAGCCTCTTTCACTTGGCTCATCAAAGAGATTAATAGTGTAAAGTTACAGTTTGGAAAGAAAGTAGAATCATTCAGAGGAAGGATACAGAGTCCAAGTTGACTGATAAAACTCTTTAAAACAAATTACATGCATTTCTGAGTTCCTTCCCTCATCCTTTTCTCTGCCTCTTATACTTGAGTAACACTATCCCAGATCTCTCTTTGATATATCATCTTATTTTCTTTCATTTTTTTAATTTTTTGTTTAACTTTTTTAGTACCATAGTTTACAATACTGTAAATGTAGGATTGCATGCATAAATCATTCCAGTATTGAACCGTCCACCAGAGTGTCAATTTCCCCCACCATTATCTCCCTTTCCCCTACTGTGTTAAACTTTCTGCTAAAAATGTTCTTAATTTCTGGTTGCCTTTGGACATTTATTTTTCCTCTACATTTCTTTATATAGTACATATGAGGGAGGATCATTCTGTGATTTTCCTTTCCTTCTAACTTTATTTAACATAATACTCTTCACATCTATCTACGTGGTGCCAGCACATTTCACAATTTAATTTTTTTCTTTTTATATAATTATTTCAGCACCATGATTACATACATGTTTGTAGTTGGGTTTCAGTTATAAAAAAAAAAGAACACCCCCTTCACTAGTGCGACATTTCCACTATCAATGCTCCCCATCCCCATCCTCCTCACCCTAATTTTTTCTTATAGTAAAGTAGTATTCCATTGTGTTTTCCAGAGTTTCTTTATCCAGCCATCAATTCTTGGATTATTGGATTATTTCCAGATGTTTTTATTCTTTTTTTTTTTTTTTGATTTTTGGGCCACACCCAGTAATGCTCAGGGGTTACTCCTGGCTATGTGCTCAGAAGTTGCTCCTGGCTTGGGGGACCATATGGGACACCGGGGGATCGAACCGCGGTCCGTCCATGGCTAGCACAGGCAAGGCAGGCACCTTACCTTTAGCGCCACCGCCCGGCCCCATGTTTTTATTCTTTTAAAATATACTTTTATTGTCTTAGAGGAGCTGGAGTATATGTTGCTTGGCATGTGCAAGTTTTTACCTCTGGATGACTCCCCAGAACCACTAGAGCTCAAGCATCCAACAACACAGTGCTGAGGGCCAAGCATAATCTATCAGGTCCACACCACTGGGCTAAGAATCCCCACATACTATGTATGTTTCTATTTACCTAGATGATCGATATACACTTATACCACATGTATACATAACCTTAATTTACATATCAATATGAATGGGGACATATATCTAAGTCATATGCCTATATGACTTATCAATCAAAGGACATGAACATGTGTTTTGCCCAAATTTCATCCCCTAGCACTTGCACAGGTTCCTGAGCACCGTTGGATTAGCTCCCAAATACTTCAGGGTGTGATCCCAAATATTTTTAATTATGTTTTTACATTTACATAATGAATTTACACTGAAATAATCTGGAACTAACCTTTTCACTCAATATTTCATTATCTATTTTATTGCGCAAGCTAGAAGCATAAACTTCTAATTTATGTTTCATATTTGTAATAGTCCAGTTGTGTAAATATCCCAAAATTTATGTAACCTCTTGTCAAAGAATCTGAGTTGTTTCCAATGTCTGCGACTATGAACATTGACTATAAGTTTCATACATATCTCCTGATGAAGTTATGGAGCTATTTTTTTTTTTTTTTTTTTTTGGTTTTTTGGGCCACACCCGGCGGTGCTCAGGGGTTACTCCTGGCTATCTGCTCAGAAATAGCTCCTGGCAGGCACGGGGGACCATATGGGACACCGGGATTCGAACCAACCACCTTTGGTCCTGGATCGGCTGCTTGCAAGGCAAACACCGCTGTGCTATCTCTCCGGGCCCTGGAGCTATTCTTTGAAGTAGATTATCTGGCCTTACATTGTATAAATGTTCAGGCTATACAAGTTATTAACAGATTCTTTTCCAGTGTGAAAGTTATTGACTCACATTGTTCTCAATTACCAGACCTCTGTTTTTGACAACTGGAATTAGTTATTATAAGTTTTTGACAATTGGAATTAGTTATCACAGCTTATTGTTGATGCTTTAATTCTGTCACTATTTTGTATGTTAATGGGGTTTTTGTCATTTTATTAAAAGGAATAAATGTAAAAAAGGTCATGTTGACCAAGATAAGGATGTGTGGTAAATCAGATATAATGATTAATTTGCCTTTGTTTATAAGACAAAAGGTTTTGAGAAGAGGTGAGTAAGGAATCTCAATGATGGGCACTTAGAAACGTCTTAATAAGAAGGGCAGGTGGCCATGGATTATATCACTGCCATCTTAACCCAGACTATTCCTTTCTAGACTCATCTCATATACTCAACCTTGGATGTTATGAGGGTTTTGTTTGTTTGTTTGTTTGTTTTGTTTTTGGGCCACATCTGTGATGCTCAGGGGTTACTCCTGGCAATGGGCTCAGAAATTGCTCCTGGCTTGGGGGACTATATGGGACACCGGGAGATTATGGGACGCCGGGGGATCGAAGCTTGGTCCGTCCTAGGTCAACCATGTGCAAGGCAAATGCCCTATAGCAGCGCCACTGCTCCAGCCCCAACCTTGGATGTTTTTTAAAACTTTTGGAGGAAAGGTGGTGAAAGCTTGCCATACCCTTGTTGCAGGTCTGATGGGCATTAGCCCTATTTACTGTTTGTCTCTTAGGATCTTTCAAGTGAAAAAAAAAATCCTCAGAGATTATTTTTTCTCCTAGGATACGGTATTGGTCTCCCACCCAACTCGCCACTGACCTCCAATATATCAGACCTAATCAGTCAATACAAGTCACATGGATTTATGGATGTGCTGCATGACAAGTGGTACAAAGTGGTTCCTTGTGGCAAGAGAAGTTTTGCTGTTACTGAGGTAAGGAAAAAAAAAGCTTCTGTAATGATGACCCTTTGTATAGAATCACAATTCTCTGCTTTGAAGAATATAAAATCCTATTATCAATGTGTCCTGGTCAATGACCCAAGCTAGTATGACCCATCTACTTGAATGCTGAATATTTGGATTATCCCACATTCCTTTTGATTATCCTAAGTTCAGTGAAGAAAGTTTTTTTCCTTAGGAATTTGCAGTGAGACATATTCTAGATATAATGTGATGCTATTTTGATGAGTCAATATACAAAATTTCGACTTTTCCTTACAATGCTCTGTTTTCAAGTGCAGAAAAAATGCTATTTTTATTTTGTTTTTTAATGCCAATGCCAGTTTTATTTTGAAAGGAAGTGATGACTTAATACATGGAACAAAAGTTAGTGAAATACAGGGAAGACTTTCACACTAGGGTCTTTCTTAGCTTCACTGACACCTACAGGTAATTTTGTAATTTTTTTAATATAAATCTTTATTTAAGCACCATGATTACAAGCATGATTGTAGTTGGGTTTCAGTCATAAACAAAATACTCCCCTTCACCAGTGCAACGTTCCCACCATCAGTGCCCCCTCACCCCTTGCCAACCCCTACCTGTATCTGAGACAGGCATGCCATTTTGAATTATAGCAATAAAATATGTGAGACTGATAGTAACAGTTTTTGGCTGAACCATAAATTTCTGGTCATGATGTGGACTTAAAAATAACCTTCCAAGGGACTAAGCAATAGTGCAGTGAGTAGAGCACTTGCTTTGCATGTTTTTATACAAGAATTTAATTCCTGGCATCATACATGGTTCCAGACCCCACACCCAGAAGTCATCCTGAGAGTAGAGCCAGGAATAAATGTTGAGCACACTGAGTATAGCCCAGAAGCCAAAATAACAAGAACAACAACAGCAACAACAACAATAACAAAAGAATCCTTAAGGGCAGAAGATAAAATATAGTGAGTACCTTGCACACAGCCAACCTAAGTTCAGTCCCAAGCACCCCATAGGGTCTCCCAAGCCTGCCAGAATTGATCCTTGAGCACAGAAGCATGTGTGAACCCTGATCGTTGCTGGATGTGGTCCCAAAACCAAAACTAAATAAATAAATAATCTGTAAAATCTAATCAATACTAACTTCTCATCATCCCAGTAATAATTCTTGGTTTAGAAAAATAAACATAACTGAACTTTAGATATACCTTAACCAATTATTCATAGGTTATAGAACCACAGTTTAAAACAAAACTGAAAATAACCTCTTTTGTTTTGAGTTTTACATGGAAAGTACATGCTAATCCTATTGAGCTCTCTTTCACCAAGTCCCTTATTTTATAGATGAAAAACTAATACCCATAGATACTAAACGACTTGCCCAAGGCACACAAATCGACAGGATCTGCTTTTTTTTTTTTTAATAATGCCATTTTACAATGTAATTAGAGAGTGAGCCAGAAATTGAATGACTAAGATAGGAAACATAAGGTGTAGCACAGAGTCACAGTCTTGGCTATTTAAAAAAAGACAAACCAGTATAAGGTCAGGCTGACATTTAAAAACAATAATGGTTCAGATGACTTCTATTTGCCAACTTCCAGATTAGTACTTCAACACATATTCTTCTTCTAAGCTCTTTGGAACCATCCTTCTACGTACCTATTTGACATCTCTACTTTAATATCCTCCCGGCAGATTTCACATTTAACTTGACAGAAAGCTGAATCCTTGATCTTGTCTCCTAAATCTACTTTTTCCTCCTGTGCTTCACATCTTGATAATTGCACAAACCTGGCAGGGATCCTTCATGCCTCCCACTTCTCACCTTCTGCATCCATCAACAAGCTCTATCTTTTCCTTTTACCAAACATATCCCAAATATACTCATTTGCTGCCCTCTCTATCGCTATCATTCTGGTCCAAGTGATCATCCTTCACCTGAACCACTGTAAATGTCCCTGATTGGTCTGTCTATTTTTATTTCTCCCTTATCTCCATTGATTTAAACATGGCCAGACACTTCTGTAGCATGGGCTCCTGTTTATTAGGGCACAAGGTGAAATGCTGAATATGATATATAGTCCTCTTTGGGATGCAGGACACTGCTGCCTACTTTAACCTCACCTCAGACCACTATCCTGTTGGCTCATCACAGCCCATTATAATGGTGATTTTAGCTAAACATATCAGTGGCTTCCCTAACTTTGGAGTCACTCCATGTGCCATTGTTTTTTCATTTTCAAATGTCCTTTCCCCTACTTTTACCCTGTTGCCCATGAAGTATATTTGGTTTATTCCTACTCATGATAAATTCTTTTCTTCAGAGCCTGCTTGTAGCTCCTAATCTAATCTAAATCCTTTCTCTTTATAATATCATTTTAAACCTCAAATTATTTCATAGCACTTTATCATAACTTTAAACCTCAAATTATTTCACAGCACTTTATTGTAATTTTAAACCTCAAATTATTTCATTGCTCTTTATCATATTTATCAATTTTTATCTACTTTAAAAAATGTTTAATAGGATTATTATTTGTATTATATTTCATCAGTCAGAGTTTTTTAAGTTATTTCCACTGTAGCTGCTGGTTCCCAAGAAATATTTGTGCTACTCTAAGTATATTGGTATGTAAAACAAGTCAGGATTTGGAAAAGATAAATAGCACAGAGGATAATATGATTGTCTTGCATATGGTAGACCCTTGTTCATTTCCTGCATAATACAGTTCCCCAGGCACTGACAAGAGTACAGGAGTAGCACAGAGTTCTACAGTACCACCAGACATGGCTCAAATCCCCTCCCCCAATCAAAAATTTACTGATATAATTAAGAAATTTGCTTCAAAACAAACTTTAAGGGGGCCAGAGTGATGGCGCAGTGGTAGGGCTTGCACGCAGCTGACCCAGGACAGACCACGGTTCAATCCCCGGGCTCCACATGGTCCTCCAAGCCAGGAACAATTTCTAAACGCATAGCAGGAGTAACCCCTGAACGTTACTGGGTGTGGCCCAAAATACTAAAAAAACAAAAACAAACAAACAAAAAGAAAACAACTTTTAGAATTATTCACAACCCTCACATTATACTACAAGACTTCATATTAGGATCATCATCCACAGTTTAAGAAGCTAACTATTAGATTGTATAAAATAGACTTTTTGAGCTGGGAGAAAAGTCTTTGTTTATCATGGTGTTCCCAATGCCTGGTCAGAGTAGGCAATGAGAAGCAATTATGAAATAAATGTTTCTGAAAATATGGCAAAATTCCTGAAAAATTGGGAAGTCAATGGTAAGAACATAAAGCAAAAGTCATATTTTTAGTATACTAAATTTAGTATACTAAATTCCTGTCTGCCCAGAATTCAGAACTTACCCTTTTTTGGAAATAGGATCTCTGAACAAGTAATTAAGATGAGGTGATATTGGATAAATGCGGGGCCTAAATGCAATGGCTGTGTATATAGACTCTGGGGGAGGAGGGCATGTGACAGCTACCAACCAAAGAATGCTAAGGATTGGCAGCTGTGATTGGAGACAAAAGAGAAGCTTGAGTTCAGATTCTGCCTCAGAGTTTCCAGGGGGAGGGAACCTGTGGATACTGATGGTGGGAAGTATAGACTGGTGATGGAATGAGTGTTGGAATATTGTCTGACTAAAATTCAATTTTTTTTTAATTTGAAAGAAAAAATTGTGAAAGGAAAAAATTCTATTGATTCAAATCACCCACTTTTTGATCATTTGTTTCAGTTTCCTATGGTTGTTATTATTATAGGTAGATGATGACAGGATTAAATATGGTTTCCTCAGTTAGAAAACAAAACTATGAGGATTCTTTTTATTATAGGAAGAAGGATTCAGGCAATGCTCCCAATGAGACTCAGCCCAGATATATGAGCCTATCAATTCAGAGTTCTAGACTTGTGGTGCTAGGAGTCCCAGAGCCAGAAGTGGGGGCTTAGCCAGCAGTGGTGGTCTCAAAGAAAATTCTGTGGCAAAGATATAGCTCAGTGGTCTTGGAGTACAGGTTTTGCTTATAAGAGACCTGGGTTTGATCCCTGGCACCACATCATGTCCCAAGCACTTCCAGTAGTATTCCTGAGCACCACTCGGAGTGCCCCTCCAAAGAAGAGAAAATAAAAAGTGTTTTCTGGGGCCGGAGAGATAGCATGAAGGTAGAGCATTTGCCTTGCATGTAGAAGGACGGTGGTTCAAATCCTGGCATCCCATATGGTCCTCCGAGCCTGCCAAGAGCGATTTCTTTTTTTTTTTTATTTAAACAACATTATTACATACATGATTGTGTTTGGGTTTCAGTCATGTAAAGAACACCACCCATCACCAGTGCAATATTCCCATCACCAATGTCCCAAATCTCCCTCCTCCCCACCCAACCCCCGCCTGTACTCTAGACAGGCTTTCTATTTTCCTCGTACATTCTCATTATTAGGATAGTTCAAAACGTAGTTATTTCTTTAACTAAACTCATCCCTGTTTGTGGTGAGCTTCATGAGGTGAGCTGTAACTTCCAGCTCTTTTCTTTTGTGTCTGAAAGTTATTATTGCAAGAATGTCTTTCATTTTTCTTAAAACCCATAGATGAGTGAGACCATTCTGCATCTTTCTCTCTCTCTCTCTGACTTATTTCACTCAGCATAATAGATTCCATGTACATCCATGTATAGGAAAATTTCATGACTTCATCTCTCCTGACAGCAGGAACATAAAAATACAATACAAAAATCCCTTCCTTACACCTATATTCATTGCAGCACTATTTACCATAGCAAGACTCTGGAAACAGCCAAGATACCCTTCAATGGAAGAGCGACTTCTGAGCATAGAGCCAGGAGTAACCTCTGAGCGCTGCCGGATGTGATCCAAAAACAAAAACAACAACAACAAAAAAAGTAAAAAAAAAAAAAAGTGTTTTCTTTAACTAAGCAAAGATAAAGAAAAGACAAAACCCTATAAAAAATAAATCGATTAACCACAAAAGAAAACTGAGGCAAACCAGTCAATGACCTTGGCAACTAATTTACCTCTAATATCAAACCCGGAGAGATAGCATGGAGGTGGGGCATTTGCCTTGCATGCAGAAGGATAGTGGTTCAAATCCCAGCATCCCATATGGTCCCCTGAGCCTACCAGGAGCTATTTCTGAACTTAGAGCCAGGAATAACCCCTGAGCATGGCTGGATGTGACCCAAAAACAAAAAACAAACAAACAAACAAACAAACCTCTAATATCCTAACAGTCCTAACCAGAATGAGTATAATATGAGTTGAAATATGTTATTTTTACAAGGGGTGTAGGAAAAGAATAGAAATTATGCCTCACCCAAGACTTACTCCTAGCAGTGTTCAAGGTAGTATAGATTGCCAGGGATCAAACATCTCTCAGGTTTTGGAGTTTGCTTTTGTGTTTTCAATCAAAAAAAGAGAAGGAAGTCAGTCTTGAGTTCTAAATGTTTTAATAATTCTTTTTTTAAAGTGTATTAAATAACTGAATTGACATGATTTGTAAGATGAAAAAATATTTCTCCTTTGACTAAATCCTGTATTGATGCCTTATAAAGGTCAAGAGGCTGGGGACCAGAGAGATAGCACAGTGGTAGGGCATTTGCCTTGCATTAGGCCGACTTGGGAGAGACCTGGTTTGATTCCCAACATCCCATATGGACCCCTGCCTGCCAAGTGCGATTTCTGAGCACAAAGCCAGGAGGGACCCTTGAGTACCGCTGGGTAAGGCCCAAAATCAGTCAATCAATCATCAAATAAAGTTTAAAAAAAGTTAAGATGATGTTATTGGAGGTGATTTAATGGAAGCCATTGGAGAGGCACTAAATATATGATTAATTATCTCCACTTCTGAGTAATATACCTGAACTGTTTCACAGATGTATACCATCTGAATAAAGGGACCTTTCTGTTCAACTGTATTGATAATCCATTTACTAAAGTGCCACACACTCTTCTAAATATTTTTAATTTATCACAGAACAAGAGCAACAAAAATTGACAGAGATCCCTGTCTCTGATGTGTTTGTATTATCATGGAAAGAGACAATACACAATAATTATACCTGTTGACATAAAAACAGTACTTTCAAGGTGAGACGCAGAAGGTTGATATTCATCATTATGAAAGGTCTTGTTGAGAAGATTGGTAAACAAAGAGGACATGGGAACAATCAAGTTCTGTTTCTTGTCATATGACAGAAGTTTTACTAGAGACTTTAGTTAATTGGTTCTGCTACAACTCCAGGCAGCAGACGTTTTATCTTTATTTGAAGAAATTTGCATGATTTTTCATAAAGTATATGTTCTGGGACTTACACCAAGCTTAATTAATTCAGTCAAAAAGAAAAAACAAACCAATTGCTTAAATTGTGCAGAATAACAATGACTTGTTTTATAAACATTTGCCATAGTTGTGAAGACTGGTTAACTGAAGCCAAAATAGTAGAACAAACAAACAAACAAACAAAAACATGATCCAAGTTAAGTGATTCAGAACTCTCAGTAAGACATGAGGAGCTTCACAGTCATTTCCTAAAAACCAGTAACACTGAATGTCTTCCATCTCTCTAATAGCATATACACCTCTTGATTGTTGCCATTTCTGGAGCCTATAAGACCCAGATATTAATGGGAAGGACCCACCTAATTGGCAGGGAAACCCTCTAAGGGCGGGAAATCCTCTAAGTGTGTTATGCTCTGAAGATACAGAACCTACCTCCACCTGAACACCTAAAAGGGAAAATATTTTGAGACTAACCAATTTGCCAATGCAGATCCGTAGATTGATAGCACAAAGTACAAAAAATTTGAAGAGCATATTTCTGGACTTTTATACTGGCCCAACCTGTTAACAACTAATTAGCTAACTACTCCTAATCTTTTCTCTCTTTGTGGGCAAGAGATAGCATGTGAGAAAGGCTCTTGTCCAGGTTCAATCTCCAGCACCACATATTTTACCCTGAGCATAGAGCCATGAATATGCCCTGAAACCACCAGGTGTGGATCATAAACAAAGCAAAGCAAAACAATGTTTTCCATCTTCAATAAATGGGTTTTGATAAACTCCCTCCCCAGTTTTGTTCTAAGCTAAAAACCATTTATGGAAAAAGATAAGACATACTATATAGTAAATAATAGAAATAGCAATAGTAAAAGGAAGAGAAAAACTGTGGCTGTCAGAGAAGCTTTTCCTACTTAATTTTTTTTAAGAAGGCAGTAAACAACTAGTCATAGAAAATCCCAACAAAATTACCAAAATACCAACTACAGTGGATGGTGTTACTTTGCACATTCCCAATACAGGTTCAATCCCTAGCACCATATGTGGCCCTGGAGCATCACCAAACATGATATCTAAAGTGTAGAGCCAAGAGTAAACCCTGAGCACTGCTGGAAGTGGCCCCAAAACAACAAAATACCAACCTACTGTATAGGAATGTTATGTAAATGTTCCTAAATAATCTTGTTTTCTATAGATCTGGTTTCCCTATCTAGACAAAGCCCTACCTAGTTACAAACTCACAGCAGCCAGTTGCTCCAGCTAGCCTTCTCTTCAGGCCAAGGATTCTCCCCTCCCCTACACTACCTTAAAGATATCCATGACCTTTCAACTTGTTTATAATAGATAGAGAAGGAATGAAAAGTCAAGTACTTTTCAGGGAAAGACCATCTACATTCTAACCTTTACTTCAATTATTCTACCTCTTCATTCCAGAAAAGAATAAAAACGAACAACCTAGGACCATCCACTTCCCACAGAACATCTTTTGCTCCTATTTCCTTGAAGCACTCTTTACCCATGGACCATCTCTTTGCCTCCTTTCAATCAATTTACTCAATATTTGAGGTGGCTGGAGCTTCATAAATTCTCATATATCTTGTGAAAGTATGTTCCAGCCACAGCATCACTGCCTCTTCTTTGATGATTTCCTGGGGTACATAAATGCCTTTAGATGTCTTTTTGTGGCTCTTTTCAGATGTGAGTAGCCCTTTTCAGAAGTCTGATGATGGGTTTTATTATATTTCATTGACAAAAATAGTGTCATCTACTGAAATTTAAGCCAAGCCATGGTAAAGAAATGCAATCCCAGCATGACATAAGACCAACTATAATTCATTCCCTAAGAAAGGACTGCTTTCATGGAGCAGCTTCCCCTGCCTAAAACATATTTAAAGTGGAGTGAAGACATAGCAAAAGCAAAATTTTGGGGGGAAATTATAGACAGAAGAAGATTCTGAATATGTTACCAACTTCCTCTTCATTATTCTAGATGGGAGAATAGTTTCCCTTCTCATTCTTCCCATCTTCAATTATATATACATAATTTATATTTATATTTATAACTGGTGTTCGTATTTATTATACTCAAGATACATTCCAGCTTGGATATGATGGATCTGGTTCCTTATTACATTGCTCTGAGATTTGAGTATTTGATATTTTATACAATACTGCCTAATAGTTTTTGTATTTACTTCTGAATGTGAACCTTACCAGCTATGTGCCATGTTATTTGGCTATATTAAGTCTTAGTTTTCTGTCAATGAGGATTTATAATATCTACTTTATGGCATATGGTAAAGATGAAAAGATTAAGTGCTTTAAAATATCCTGAAACAGGGGCCGGAGAGATAGCACAGTGGTAGGGTGTTTGCCTTGCAAGCAGCCGACCCAGGATGGATGGTGGTTCGAATTCAGCACCCCATATGGTCCCCTCCCTGCCTTACAAGAGCAATTTCTAAGTGCAGAGCCAGAAGTAATCCCTGAGTGCTGCTGGGTGTTGCCCAAAATCATATATATATCCTAAAACATATTAATCAAAACCATTTATGCTTGTATTCATCATTTTAGAATTGTATAGATTTTAGCAAAAGCCCTAAACTGTCCATTTTATTCATACAAAGCATACCCAAAAAATTTTTACTGCAGTTTAATCAAACCTTATTTAAGGAAAAGACTCGATTTATTTGACTGGAAGCAGTTGGATTAGAAGCTTCTTACCTGGATTACATTCAGGTACATTAAGACAACTCTGGGCCTAATTCCCAGTTTAATTGGATTTGGAAAAAGTGAGGTTGGGAGAAAAAGGAAAATATATTGGAAAAAGAACATTCATTAGACCTTGAGAGATGTGCATATGTGTGTAATATTCACATGTGTGTAGAAATGTGAGGATTAGTCCATTCTCAGGACATGTTATAAATATACATAGAGCTGTTTTTCCAGGCACGGTGGTGTGTACTATGGAATATTCTCGTTTATGCAATGACAAATGTATATAGTATGAACTCCTATGCACATTTAAATAGCAATACATAGTCTTGTATCTTGACAGGCGAATTTGTCCAGTCTTCTGTTCTTTAGTTGAGCCTGATCTCCTCTGAAAAAGGCCCTCTGTCCTCTATATCCCCTGTTACTTATTCCATATTTAGGCTTGTACCCTTAATTTCTTTCAAAAAAAAGGTAATCAGGAGAAATTGTGCCTATTATACTATACTTGTCATCAAGTATAAGTGGCAGCACAGCTAGGCTGTATTAATAGAGAAAAATAGCTAGTTCTGAAATCAACTTGCCTTGTGTCAATCATTAACCCTCCTTAGCTTCAACTTCTTTATCCTTTTTATGAATCACAATGAGAACCTTTCCACTTCCTTTCCTACCCTACATCTCTCTTCTGGAAGAGAAGTGCAGGGCAAAACACAGTAATAGAAATATATTTGAACCATATCCACCTTTTGCAATATATCTCTTTAGGAAATATTCACTGGCTTTTGGTTTGTTTTTAAATCCAGCCTAACCTCTCCTTAGCTAGACACAATCCTAATCTATGCCTGCTAATTAAAGATAGAGTCATTAAATATCCATTCATTTAAAAAATAAATCCGAGTTTGGCTTATGAATTATGTGGGCATCTAGTAACAAGACAAGAAAAATGCCTCTCCTCAGCTCCCAGCCCAACTCGTGCCTTCTATTTCCTTCAGTTGGGCCCTATTATTCTGTCCACTGGGAAAACCTTGATCTATTTCCCTCCCATCTCTTGGCAAGCCCAGAGCAGCCTAGCTGCAGTTTCTCTGGTGGGTAAACTCATTTTTTTTTAATTCCAGGACATTATCAGCTCCCCAGAGTCACCTAGGAAATTGCAGGTCCAATTCCACAGCCCAGACTCCAGCAATTTTCAGAGAGGAATTTTAAATTGACTTCAGATGTTTCCCTACAGTCTTTGCAGAGCAACTGTGCCTGTGTCCACAGTAGAATCATTGTTGATCTATTCCACTGGGGAAAATGTGTGGTAGGCTTTAAATTTTTCTGCATTTTTCTTTGACTCAGCAAAAAAGGGCAATTTTTTTTCTAAGTCACTGAATGGATTTAAGAGCTCTGGAGCGACATTTTTGTGAAATCTGTTATTTGCAAACTAAGGCACAGCAAGCAACAGATCACAGTTTAGCAAACTCCCAAAATTCTTCAAGGAATTACTAAAATATATAACTTTGTTGAAAGTCTCCATTAAATAATGGGCTGAATAATGTACATTTTAGACCAGTGGGATTAGTCAAAAAGGAAGAAGAAACATGAAAGCTGGCAGAGAATAGCAGACAACTTTAACAAAATTATTCACAGAAGTTTGGCTTAAGGAAACAAACAATATATATATATGTATGTATATATATACATACATATATATTTTCTTTTTAATGCCATAGAAATAGTAGAGTGGATAGAGCTATTGTCTTGCACACAGGTTCAGTCCCCAGCATCTCATATAGTCCCCCAAGCATACCAGGAATGATTCCTGAGGGCAGGGCTGGAGTCACCTTAGAGAGCATCATCATGTGTGGTCCCAAAACAAAACAAACAAATAAAAACAGTACAGTTTTCCAGGGAAGTTAATGTAAAAGCACCAATATCACACATAGGCTCAAGTGGAGGGAATGAAAAGAATCCATTCTTAAATGGAGAAGAATAATAGGAGAGAATTTTCTGACAAGAGCTATGCCTTTGTTTAATCGCAGTGGCCTGGCTGGGAGAAAGTAGGGAGTAAATACCAGACCTCAGTCTCTGCCCACCCTCCATTTTTCTCCATATCCCTTATCAAGGAAGCCTGAAAATGTGTCTATAGATGCCTTCCCTAGGCCACAAAACTGGATGGCAAGAAGAAAGAATGGATGCCAATACTTCCCAGGTAGTTTGGTCAGGATTGATAATTCTATGGCAGTATCAGAAAGCAGGGGGGACAGAGTTCCCTTTTTGCATGAACCACAACAATCCAATGCCAACCAACTCCACCGCTTTACCTTACCAAACTCCCAAGCTACCCAATTTGGTTTAGATCTATAAATCCTGAACCATCTGAATATCTTGGAATGTTAGCTAGTAGTACCACAGGAAGTCTTATAGGAAAATTACATAATAATATATCTACCCAGCTCAATGAGCTTAACTATTAGTGGGAAGGTTCAGCTAGTATCAAGCCACAAATCCTTAATAAATCCTTAAACACTGAAAAAAGTGATACCTAGGAGAGATATAATAGTCATTTCAATTTGACTGTGTTGATCCAAGATTTGGTAATTCCATTTGCCTTTGTGCTATAACAATCTATATAGTAAGTTTGTGCTTCAAAGGTAGTGATGTGGATAACCAAAGATACTGGTGAAGGGAAGATCACACTGGTGGTAGGATTAGTGGTTGAACACTTAATGCCTGGAATGACTGTATTATGAAGAACTTGGTAAATCATAACATTATAATCAAAATTAGGGGGGTATGGACAGAAAAAGATAGTGAACACAGGAGGGTAGAATAATATCCAATGGTGAGAATGGCCCTGACTCACCATATATCTGAAATTCAACCATGAAGGGCTTTGTAGATCACAATGGTTTCAATAAAATAAATTAAGAAAAAAGAAGAATATCCAGCATATCCCCATGGCAGTTAGGTTAGAGCAAAGTATTCACAGGCCAATCAATCAACATCTTCCCCCACAGAAAGAGAGGTCACCCAGCTGTACACTGGAGCACCCTGGTTCTTGGGAGCCAGGTCATCCTGACCATATAGTTACTCCAAGAAGGCAGTTTTTCCATCTTTGGGGTGATGACTTAAGCTTCTTCTTCAAGCCTTGGTTTAATTCCTATATAGCTGGGTTGCTATATAATTCTTTAACATGGAGCATAGGCCTCGTGTCACTGAGTGCTAAAGGAAACAAATACACACTAACAAAATATAGAATGTGACAGTAAGACAATTGAAAGGCCTTAATTATGGATTAGAGAACAGAAGTAAATTTTGAAGCAGCCTAAAAGTATATTAAACTTTTTGGTATTTGAGGCTTTCTTACTATCAAAGTAACTGCCCAGTAGGATACTTTGTCCCACCCCATACCTGATGTGATTTTCAATTTGACCCTCATCTCATCTCTGAACTTTTGAAGCAGCCTAAAAGTATATTAAACTTTTTGGTATTTGAGGCTTTCTTACTATCAAAGTAACTGCCCAGTAGGATACTTTGTCCCACCCCATACCTGATGTGATTTTCAATTTGACCCTCATCTCATCTCTGAACTGAAGAGACCCAAAGTCGGTCTCTTGTTAATTTCTGAATCATGGCCCTTCTCAATGCTGAACTTTAATCCAATAAGTAAATGGGGTCACAGTTCAAGGATGGAGTGAAGATTCCTTCTTACATTCATTAGTAATTTTTTAAAGGCTGAAATTTGAACTGCTTACTGTTAGGAGCCCTCTAAAGATAGCTAGAAATGTAAAAATGACCAAAGTTTCATAACCACGTCCAATGGAAAGTGTCACAATATCATGAGTACAAATTGTTTGACCTCTCTGTGATTCCTCCTCCTATAAAAAATTGTGATAACACAATTGCATATTTTTGACTTGGTATATGGAAAAGAGATATTATACCTAGATGTTCTTTACACATAGGAGATAGAAAGGATTAATAATCATCATCTGAGTGACCAAATGAGTGACCTTCAGCTGATTATTGTGTGAATGAAGAATAAGCAATGTTAGAGAACATGGTAATTTTCAGCAAGTTTATGGACAGGTTTCCAAACTCATTTGTCCTATTTCCCCCTATAAAAAGAAAAATCACATGACCTGAAAGTTAATATGGTATGGTAATTGCCTTGCATGCACTTGACCCAGATTTGATCTATAACGACCAAAGAGTTTTCTGAACACTTCCAGGATTAATTCCTAAATACAGAACCAGGAGTTATACCTTTGTATAGCTGGTTATGCCCCCCACACACACCATAAAATGAACAAGCACTCAAGCATGGAATTATGTCTTGTTTAGACAAAAACAAAAATAGAAATTCTTTCCCAGGTGCCATGAGATTTCTTTTACATAGCTCACTGGATTGTTGGAGCCCTCCCGTCAGGGAGGCAGTTATAACCACACTAAGAAATCCATGATGCTTTCTTATATAATTAGCTAAAGGTTCTAGAGTCTGAGAAATATATAGACAATGAACTGGCTTACCACTAACTCTGGAATCTGTTAACTTAACCATATCCCAGACTGTGAAAATGTACATCTAGTATGAAAAACAGTTGAGGCATGTTTGAGGAAATGGGCTCATGGATGATCCCTTATTTCTCCTAGACATTGTGGGGAAGGCATGGGAAAGGGCTTGACAATTATACCGTGGTAGTCAAAGAGATCACACAAGTTAAATTCAATGTCGGTCAATTTTTCTGTGCAGTTTATCTAAGAATCCAAAGGGAATGGTACAGGACAGGAGAGGGTGAGTTTTAGTGCAGTCTTTTTTCTGCTCTTGACAAGTAGGTCACATCTCTACAGCCTTCTGCCCCTTTCTCATCTTTACCCCTTCCTTTTTCAATTTAAAATGTCACTGTCTGCTATTCAACTTGATGAAAGTTATGGTGAGTCAAGGAGAGTTAATGACTGTAGATTACTTTAAATTGAAAACCCTTATATGTCGAGAGACACCTTGACAGCTGAGTGCTTCCTTGGAATAACCTAAGTAATTATGTTTAATATTTAAGCCAAGCATAAGGTCAAATGGAATGTATCCAGATAGCACTTTTCTGGAAACCCAAAGAAACACAAAGTTTTACGTGCGTTTTTTTCTATGAAGTGGAATAGAATGACACTTAAAGGAAACCTAAGAAATGCTTCTCCTCCTTCCTTTACTGAAACATTCATCCATCAGCCAAGTCAGAGATGAATACAGAGTTCACAGGCAAAGGAGAGATGGGATTTTTAAATAACTCTATATATACCATGCTTCTTGCACAAGAAAAGCAGTAGAAGATAGCAAGTAGACATCAAGCGACACTGTAAGCCATGACACTCACAAGGTCAAGCTGATATCAAAGGATTCCCGGAGAAAGCTAATTCCCTCCATATTTGGTGAAATAACTCGCCAGAGCTATGAGCTAAGAAATGAAATGATAGTTATTATGTTGATCAATATATCATAATTATTATGTAATTTATTATATTATGATATGTAACTTATAATGAACTTATTTATTGCTTATTAATTATTTTATTAATTTTAGTATTATTTATTATAAGCAATGCACTTTGGCTTTACTCTACAAAAACAGTATAGCAGCCTATCGTGTTTGATGCCAGTCTCTGCTGAGGACCAGCCCTGGTGGACATGGTCAAAGTAGAGGTGCCATGGAGGATTAAGAAAAAATATAGGGGCCGGAAAGATAGCATGGAGGTAAGGCATTTGCCTTTCATGCAGAAGGTCATCAGTTCGAATCCCGGCATCCCATATGGTCCCACGAGCCTGCCAGGAGTAACCCCTGAGCGTTGCCGGGTGTGACCCAAAAACCAATATATATAATATATATATAGAAATAAGAAGAAAAGAGTGGGATAAGGGGGGACTAACAGCCTCATGGAGTAAGAACTCTAATTATCCTTTATATTTTGTATTTGTTGACACAAGAATCATATGAGGGAAAACAATATTCTTTGATTGTGTGCAGATCCTTTTTAAAAACTAAATAAATTTTTGACTTATTTCATAGGGATAAACAATTTATTCATCAGAAGGTCTTAGTGAATCCAGACAAATATTTTGCTGAAGGCTTGTCTAAAGGGATTATCTCTTGGCTGGTAACAAGGAGACCAACAGAGATCACAAGACCAATGGCTTTCCGCATCAGTGCCAGCTTTCTGGATTTTGGGGTCCTGTTTTCTGAGCATTTTCCTTCATTTTGTCTATATTAACCCTTAGACTCCAATATTCACCATGTCTTTTAAGTTGTTCTCTTCCCAGGAGATTCTAAAATGATGAGAACCCCCTGCATTTAGGCATAAATTGACCAACAATTAAATTATAAACCCTAAATGTTCCCTGTGTTCTTCCAATCCAGATTCTATAAAAGAACATAGATATCTTTTCTTGTTTCTGTATGGAGAGACTAATTGGAACTACTGAGTGAAATTCAGCTCCAGGACAGATTTCCTGAGGTCACACTCCTATGTCCCTTCCTGTGTGTCTCTGCCTACCACTTCCACTCTCTCTACTACTTCCGTCTTGGGCACCTCCAGAGATTATTGTTAAGTAGTGAGACACATTTAATGAGCTAAGTTTGTGGAGAACACTACACTTAACAATGTTCCCTCTTCCTTCTCTGAATCAGAGATGTGAGCATAGGAAAAAATGGATAATAAACATATAAAAAAAAAAACTTACAATTAGTGCATTCTCCATTTCAGACTCATCTCCAAAAATGCAAAATATCTGACACCAAGTGTCTTATAATTCCACATGAACTACAATGAAGTGATTTTTGTTTACATATTTTAACTAAAAACTTTTTCAGAGAATATGAGAAATAATTATTCTGGAATTTTGTGATGTGCTGAATTATTTAACCACCTTTAATGGTCTGCTATTACTCCTTTCCTTCAATTCCTTTCCTTCAACTCAGCTTCTAGGTTTAAGTGGGAAAGCAAGATATTGGTACCCATCATTAGGAAGTGTTTAGAAAAGATTTTTAAAGAAATGGCAACTATTTTCTTTAAGTGTGGTCAATGGTATTTCAAAGTCAATTTGCTGAGGAGGCCAGCTAGGGATGTACTATTCTCTAGTCCCTCCTCACCATGTCTTCTCAAGTCCCTCCTCGCCATGCTAGTCAGAACTGGCTCTCTGTTTACTATGAATGACAAAAGTTTGTACCCTGCTGTATGGAAAGTTAATTCCCTCACTCTTGTTAACAGCTCTTGGGGCCAGTTCCAGAAATGTTAATGAGCTACTCCAAGTGGCTTGCTTTTGGTGTTGATAGGGGTGTGGAGATTTGGGGGAAGATCTTGAGATGCTAGGGCTCAAATGAGGCGTGCCACATGTAAAGTATGTGTTCATCGCCGAATCATCTCAACTCCATCTTCCTTACATATCCCAAACCACATACTAGTTCTGGTTTTCTCCTGGTTAAATTCAATGAACTCCTGGTTATTTATGAAACATTCACAAAACAACTAAAACCTATAAAAAATATTCAAATTGATTAGGACTGTTGTGAGCAACAGTTTTCCTTCACTACTTTTTTAGATTTCCACACTGAAATTTGTGGGAAATCGCAAGAAACAAGCCTCCGCCCTAATTGTTCCAAGTGCTAAATAGTTGCCTCCGGGCACTGAAAATTTCTGCTTGAATGAAATGTGTGTCTACGTATGCATAGTGCCATCTAGTGGTATTGATGGGGAGTATCACAAAAAAAAATCAGAAAAGCCAACTAGCTTTCACTGAGCCAGAGAATTTCTTTTTATTTTTTGTTTGTTTGTTTGTTTGTTTTTGGGGTCACAGACGGGGCGTTCAGGGGTTACTCCTGGCTTTGCGCGCAGAAATCGCTCCTGGCAGGCTCGGGGGACCATATGGGATGCCAGGAATCGAACCGGAGTCTTTCCGGGGTTGGCCGCTTGCAAGGCAAACGCCCTACCACTGTGCTATCACTCTGGCCCCCAGGAGAATTTTATTCTTTTTTATTATTATTATTATTTAAACACCATAATTACAAACATGTTTGTAGTTAGGTTTCAGTTATAAAAAAAAAAAAAAGGACAATCCCCCTTCATCAGTGCAATCTTCCCACCACCAAAGCCCCCAATCTCACTCCTGCCTGTATTCAAGACAGGCATACCACTTCTCTCACTCACTACCACTGTCATGATAGTTGTTAATGTAGTTATTTCTCTAACTCTAATTACACTGTTGTTGTAAGCTCTATATTATGTGGCTGTTCCTTCCAGCCCACATCTATTGTCTCTGGGTGTTATTACAATGTCTTTTATTTTTCTTAAAATCCCGTAGATGAGTGAGATCATTTTGTGTCTATCTCCCTCTGATATATTTTACTCAACATAAGAGTTTCCATGTCCATCCATGTATAGGAAAATTTCATGGCTTCATTTTTTCTGATGGCTGCATAATATTCTTATTCTTTTAAAAAAAATCTTCATTTAAGCACCATGATTACAAACATGTTTGTAGTTGGGTTTCTGTCATAAAAATAACACCCCCCCCCCTTCACCAGAGTAATTCTATTCTTATAGAAATTGTACCAACATTTCCTAAATGGTGTCCAAGTTGTCCAAAGATACTTCCTCTCTAGCCATGAAATTATTTTGTAGCTTCCACACAGGATGCAGAAGAAAACTTTGTGGGGAAAACCCTAGATCCCTTACTGGGTACCCCCTCATTACACTTTGATAGGGTGGCTGATATGCTGAGAAAGTCTAGGTATTCACATTTAGAGCCTCCTCTTAGGGGGCTTCCTACAGCCTTCAACCCAGCAAGTTGTCATCTATGATGTTATGGTCAATTTGTAAAGATATGTTGAAGTCCTGTGGCCTTAACTCATAGCCCTCAGGAAACAACCTGGTTTGGAAATCTCACTATCCAAGTGACTAGTTAAAATCAGATGCAGGGCCAGGATAATTCCTTCAACTAACATGAATGGTTCTCGTATAAGACCACTACCATAGGTATGAATGAGCACAGGAGAGCAACATATGACTATGAAGGTCAAAGTCATGTGCATATGCTGTTAGCCAAGGAACGACAAAAATTGCCAACAAGCCCCATGGAAGCCCAACAAGCCCATGGAAGCTAGTTACAAATAAGCATGGAGAGATTCCTCTTTAGACTTTAGAAGAAATAGGACACCGCTGGAATCTTGATTTTAGGTTTCTAAGTCTCCAGAACCAGGAGACAATCCATTTGTTTAAGCCATCCATTTGTGATGTGTTTCATTGGGGTAGTCCTCAAAGAGAACAGAGAATTACCTATCATCTTTACTGCTTTTCAGATGTTCACAGACTGCACAGACATCATTGGTTGCTAGCTGCTCTCCCAGCTACTGGTCTCCACCCCACTCAGGTCACCCAGGTCTTTCCAGGGCCAGAGACATAGCACAGTGGTAGGGCATTTGCCTTGCACGCAGCCGACCTAGGATGGACAGTGGTTCGAATCCCGGCAATTCATATGGTTACCCAGGCCTGCCAGGAGCGATTTCTGAGCGCAGATCCAGGAGTAACTCTTTTTTTGGGGGGGAGGGGGTCACATCTGGCAGCACTCAGGGACTACTTCTGGCTCTACACTCAGAAATCACTCCTGGCAGGCTCAAGGGACCACATGGGATGCCAGGGATTCAAACCAACCGCCTTCTGAATGAAAGGCAAATGCCTTACCTCCATGCTATCTCTCTGGCCCCAAGAGTAACTCTTGAGCAGTGCTGGGTGTGACCCCAAAACCACACACACACAAAAAAAATGACAGAATAACTGTTGCTTTCCAGGAGTAAAATCTAAATAGAGCTAGGTCAGACCAAAGTTTCATCTGATTATAATCCTTCTTCAAGTTCCCCTTCTTGATATGCTCCTCCTGCTCCAGTGCCTTTTGCACATGAAGTTCTTTCTTCCTGAAACATGTATCCCTGTCCACAAAGTCCAGTTAACTTCTTTTCCTTAAAATTTTAATTTAGTCCTGGAGCCCAGAGTCGGTCTTATTCCCGAGAACTTCAGGGATTAGGTTTCTTTGTATTTAGGACAAGGCTTCTTTTTTCCATTTTACCCATATTTTGCTGGGCCTATGCAAACAACAACAATTGCCACTCTCACACCGTTATTGCTATATTTTTTAACTCATTCCTTTCTAAGAAAAAATAAAGAAGAGTTTACTAAACTTTCTGCTGGTGCTTCAATTAATTCATTGTGAGTCAATAGCTTTCAAAAATACTCTTTCCTTTCTCTTCCATCTCTTTTGTTTTTCTTTCAATTTTCTATTTTTTAAAAAACATGTTGCTTTTGGTCTTCCTAAAAAATGTATTTTTATCAGCTATGTCAACTATGTAATCCTTTTTTTTTAAATAAATTAATTTAAAAAATTTTAATTTAGTCATTTCTTAAGTTATAGAAATTTTACTTGTATTCCTAAAAACGTCCCTGGCATCACAAATCCCAATTGTGTTACAAAAATCTCAATTTTGTGACACAAAATCTCAACTATAAGATCCCAGGTGTTCTTTACATAATCTCTTAAAAAAAAGAGAGAGAAACGGATTGGAAAGTATCTGCTTTAGGTCATTATTGTATCCCTCATATAAGCCTCATATCTCTATAAGTATCTATAGGGCAAGAATTGAGTGTATCTGCCTGAGTATATAAGTAGAGTGCATTACAGTATTCCAGGCATGCCTACAAGTAGTTAATAATCATTACATTTACTGTATTTGTACCTATGTTGCTAGGTGTTGAGCCTAATTTTTTGTTTTCTATTTCATTTAGTCTGAGAAGGATGCTCTGAGTTAGCAATCACAATCTTTGTTTTATGGGTGAGCAAACATTGACTCGGATACATAATTATACCCATAACAAAACTTTGACTGAAAATCATATTATACAGAACACCCCTTAGACACCATCTCAGAATTACAAAAGAAAATCAAGCATAATAAATCTTGTTCTTTTTTTTTTTTTTGAATAAACAGGATAAACATAGAGGATTGACCAGGAGGTGCTACATCCTTAAGTCATACTTCTTACTATAGATATCTTGATAACAAAAACTGTATATTTGTCAAGGGATTGTGTCTTATTCTTCTCAGAAAGCATCATTACCTGAGAAGATTTAGCACTAGTAGATACTCCATATGTATTTGTTTTAAATGGATTTAAATAAGATTGGTCACATCCAAGATAGATAAAACAAAGCAAGCTACAGTCAAATATTTGCGGTGGAGAAAGAAAATAAAGGAGTAGGTAGGGGAAAAGGGATGGAAATGGTATCAAATATATCAAATCTTGGGGTTGTAGAAATAATCCAATAGGTTAGGCACTTGCCTTGCATGTGACCAACCTGGGTTCAATGCTCAACATCCCATATGGTCCCCAAGCATTGCAGAAGTAATTCCTGAGAGCATAGTCAGTAATCCCTGAGCATTATCTTGTTAAATTCTGTCAGTACTGTGTATATCTTAGATATTAGCTCCTTGTCTGATGGATATTCGGTGAATAATTTCTCCCATTCTGTGGGTGAATTTTGTATCGTAGGCACTATTTCCTCTGAGGATGTATCAGCTTGATATAGTCCCATCTGTTTATCTTTGTTTTCACTTTCTACTTGTTTGGAGCATGCTGCTTCCTCCTTGAAGATGCCTATAGTCTCAATGTCATGAAGTATTTTACCTACATGTTGTTCAATGTACCTTATAGTTTGGGTCTGATATCAAGGTCTTTAATCCAATTGTAGTTGGCCTTTGTGTATGATGTTAGATGGAGGCCTGAGTTCACTTTTTTGCAAGTGGTTGACCAGTCCCAACACCAATTGTTGAAGAGGTTTTCCTTGCTCCATTTTGCATTTCTCACCCCTTTATCAATGATTGATTGCATGTCAGGGAGCATGTTATTTTTAAATATATTTTTAATTCTAGAAGTCACAAAATTTGAACTTATAATAATATGACTCTGCTATATCATTCCTGTCTTGCAAGTAAAAATGTTGATGCTCAAGAAATTTTAACCCAGGACTCTGTGGTTAAAATATATGTGTCTATATAATGGCTAACCTTGATACACATAGATGTTAAATGTTTGACTGTATAAAGAAAAGTAAGGGAATATGGCTAATGATTCTGGAAAAACTCGAAGTTCCTAGAGTAACCAGTGATATCACTTTAAAGCCCTTTTCTGAACTAATTTAGAAAGATGTTTTTATAAGTCACATATCTCATGACTTTTGTCATTTCTGTGAGTTTTATTTTCTAATATAGTTCACTTTGGAAGTGATCATCTCATAGTAGTTTTTAATCTCAAAACTCTTGAATAAGAACAGAAGACTTTCAAAACAGAAATATTGCCAAGCTTCTGATTTCTTCTAGTACAGTCAACCATTTTTAGTTACTTGCTGCTGTGAATCTCCCACTGTCCAGATGTGTCCACTTTGACAAAGAGAAAAGGCAACAAACTGTGTTTTGCATGGAAATGACTAAAATTAGTGACTGGAGATCACAGAAGCTGTGCCATTAGTTCCTATAACAACGTGGAACTACAGAATTTATGAAATGCAGAACCATGGGGATCTCAGCTTCACATTAGCTAAAACTGTCACTCCTTCACAACATACGATGCTCTACAAGACAAGAAGGAAAGTAACTCTGGTTGGATGCTCTACTCTTTATGTCAAGTGATATCCTGTTTCTGGTATTGTCTGACATTCATTAGCTAACTCTTGTGACATGACACTCTTCCTTCGCTTACATTTCCATATACAACCCCTCTTCATTTGGTCATAACAACATGCAATAGAGTAGATGTTGTACTTTTTTTTTTTTCTTTTTTTTTTTTTTTTTGGTTTTTGGGCCACACCCGTTTGACACTCAGGGGTTACTCCTGGCTATGTGCTCAGAAATCGCCCCTGGCTTGGGGGGACCATATGGGACGCTGGGGGATCGAACCGCGGTCCGTTCCTTGGCTAGCGCTTGTAAGGCAGACACCTTACCTCTAGCGCCACCTTCCCGGCCCCCAGATGTTGTACTTTTTATCTCATGAGTATACTGAGGTGCAGACACTAAGGATTCACAATAACTAGGGACAGGTCAAGAACTAGAATTTCTTTTACTAAATCCTTATACTCTCCCCCACAACATTCACCACTTTTCAATAAATACACTTAGAGGACCTCATTTACTAGTGTCCACACTAGCAAAAAGAACTCCCTTTCTAAAAAAAAAAGCTATCATCAACTTAGAGGAAGTCAGTCATCAAGGAATGAGGCCAGGGAAAGGGGAAGAGAGTAGGAGGGAAACTGGGGACATTGATGTTGGGAAATGTGTACTGGTGAAAGGTGGTGTACATTGTATGAATGAAAATAAGTAATGAACAATTTTATTACTGTGATGCTTAAATAAAGAACAAAGAAGAAAGATGTTGGTAAAAAAAAATAAAAGAAAGAAAAAATGTTGGTAAAGTCTTAGAGTAGTGAGGAACATGTTTAATTTTAGTACCTAGGCTGCCAGGAATCTTAGAAAACTTTCTCTTCCCAGCAAGGTAAATAACAATGGTAAGTAGTAAAAAGTGGTAATAAATTAGTAATAAAACTATTCATGACAATGACATTTATCATATTGGCTAATGTCAACTTTAATCCTCATATGACAGAAAATATTGATTATTTGTTTCATTTTGCAAATAGAAAAACTGTTATCTAGCACCTTGGCCAAGGACTATTTAAATTTGAATTTTGTATTTTCTTGCTCTAAATTAATTCTACCCTACCATGCCTCTTTCAGATCTAGTTAATTCAGTCAGTTGGGGTGACAAGTTTAGTCATTAAATTTTTAACCTTCAACCCATACTCTTTCTCTTCAGTTATCTAGAGATCATGATTAGGAATCCTGTGACTTTGTAGTGCCTGCTCCTCATGTTACCCAAAAACTTAGTGGCGGGGCTAAAGAAAAGAGAATATGTCATCATTATCATTTTTTCCCCTCTGTAGTGACTTCGCATGTGCATGGGATCATTCTTTTGCTGAGTCACATATAGCCAGTTTTTTTTTTTTAATATTTTATTAAAACCTTACAAAGTAGGGGTTGGAGAGATAGCATGAAGGTAAGGCATTTGCCTCACATGCAGAAGGTCAGTGGTTCGAATCCCGGTATCCCATATGGTCCCTCGAGCCTTCCAGGGGCGATTTCTGAGCGTTAGGGCCAGGAGTAACTCCTGAGCGCTGCCGGGTGTGACCCAAAAACCAAAAAAAAAAAAAAAACTTACAAAGTTCTTTAAAATTGGTTTTCAGACATACAAAATTTCAGGGATAATCCCACCAGCAGTGTCAACCTACCTCCACTTCAGCCTGCCAGCATAATAGGCCCATTTTAAGTTTTGATTGTTAAAGTTTGGGTGTCATGATTTTATTGTTATTGATTCTGGCTTGGATATTTGTTATGTCCTTTCTTAACACCACCAATTCACCTGAGACTACTTGACCCCTGGCCTCATTATCTCATTTGTGTTTCTCCTCCTTCACTCAGTTTCTTTTCTTCTCTTTGTTATACTCTGGGGTCAAGAGTGTTCAAGACAACTCCCATTTAAACCATTGCATTTTTTCATGCAGTTATTCTAAATACCACATATTAGTGATATCATTCTGCACTTACTCTTCTTCTGGCTTCACTTAATATCTTTCAATTCTATCTACGTTGCATCAAATTGTATGACTGCATTATTTCTTATAGCTATGTAGTAAGTATACCACTGTATTTATGAACAACATCTTCATGATCCACTTGCTTGTTGCTGGACATCTAAATTGGTTCCAACTCTTATCTATTATACTGAGTGCTGCTATGAATAGTGATGTATATACATCCTTTAGGATCTGTGTTTTTCTGTCCTGGGGATTTGCACCCAAAAGTGGTATTTCTGAGTCATATGGGAGATCTATTATTAGTTTACTGAAAACCCTCTATACTGTTTTCCATAGGGATTGGACCAGGCAAGCATTCCTATCAGCAGTGGATGAGAGTTGCTTTTTCACCACATCCCCACCAACACAAATTGTTCCCAGTATTTTCATATGTGTCATCCTCACTGGTGTATGATATCTCATTGTTGTCTTGATTTGGATTTTCCTAATTGATGGTGAGCATTTTTTTTTTCATATAATCCCAGCATTTCTTAAATGAGGGTGTATTTGCCCCTTTCATTTTGATTCAGTGACCTAGAATTCTCCTGGGTACCTTTGAAATAGATTGCTCTCTCTGACCAAATTAATTTCTTCAATATTTGCAGTAACTTATCTGTCCCTAAGAGAAGAAATATGAGAGCAATTTTCACCAGAAAGGACAAATCCAACTAAGGTAAAGGGAGATTAGAGTTAGACAGCAAAAAGGCCACTATCACTGAGCACAGGCAGCTCTGCAGGGCACCTCCAGGTTCAGTCCAACAGAGAGAGTGACCTAGCATGAAATGACAGATTCCAGGTTAATAGGGTGACAGAACTTTTACTCCTGCAACTTGAATCTTCTTGAGAAATACCCCTCAATAAAGTATTTATTTTTCAGAAGGTATTTGCGTGTAAAAGACTGTTAGAGAGTCAGAGAAATAGCACAGTGGTAAGGCATTTGCCTTGCGTGAGGAAAGACGGTGGTTCGAATTCCGGCATTCCATATGGTCCCCTGTGCCTGCCAGGGGCGATTTCTGAGTGTAGAGCCGGGATTAACTCCTGAGTGCTGCTGGGTGTGACCAAAAACCAAAAAAAAAAAAAAAAAAAAAAAAAAAGGACTGTCAGAAATGCTGAGGCACTGGGCAGATAGATTCTTTTGTGTGTGGTGGCAGATTTTTATTAAAAGCCTGGAATCCAACCCCCATGTCCTTATTAGATAGAACAGTGATCAGTAGTGAAAGTATCAGTCCAATCCTCATTTCCTATTCCATGGAATTTAGGAAAATATTTCTATATGTTATATATTGTGTCTTAACATTTGTAACATAAATACATTGCATGATTACATATAGTGCATACCACGTGCAATCTATTGTAGATTATATAATCAAACATAGCATGTATGTATGTTATCCCTTTTTGTCTGAACTCTGACCTGAACAATAGGAATAAGTAGTAGTCAGGGAGTACAATAGGCTATCACTAAGTCATATTAACATATGACTTACTACTATAGGTCAGACACTGACTATTCTGGGACCAGTGCTGTGAGTCGCAGAGGATACAGCCCTTTGCTCTTTAAGTCCCTTTCTAAGGAAAAAAATATAATGTGAAACATTAAAAAGCTAAAATAATAGACAAGAGAATTGAGGGTGGGTATGATGGCAACACATAAAAGGCAATGACCGCAAGCAAGAACTCAGCCTCTCCCTCTCTACCTATATTCTATCCATATCTTTACCTACCTATCTCACCTACCTACCTACCTACCTACCTACCTATCTACCTATCTACCTACCTACCTACACACACACACACACACACACACACACACACACACACACACACAACTTTCTCTCAGTTCTTCCCTCCTCCTCCCTCATTTTGGGGTCCAATAGTGGAAGTACTACAACTGAGCTCCACATGCACCCTAACTCGGATCCTCAACTCTCTGCCTTCTACCCCACCCCCACAGTCTTTGAGTGTAACCGTCGCTGCTCGAGTAACCGCATCCAGTACCCAAGTCTTGTAACTGTTCCCTCCTCAAACCGTGTGTGTGAAGCCATCATCCACGATGGGGAATGAGGGCAGTTTCCCCCAAGATATAAGCCACCCTTTTAGCCAACAGGAAATTAAAAGGTTGAGCCAGAGCTTCAAGAAGTTGGATTTGGACAACTCTGGGGCTCTGAGCACCAAGGAGTTCCTGTCCATACCTGAGCTGAGGAACAACCCGTTGGTGAAGCGAGTGATTGACATCTTTGACGTGGACGGCAACGGAGAAGTGGACTTCCAGGAGTTCATCCAGGGAACCTCCCAGTTCTGTGTCAAGGGTGAAGAGGAGCAGAAGATGAAGTTTGCTTTCAGCATCTATGACCTTGATAACGACGGCTACATCTCCAACGGGGAGCTCTTCCAGGTGCTGAAGATGATGGTGGGAAGCAACCTGAAAAGTTGGCAGCTCCAACAGCTTGTGGACAAAACTATCATCATTCTGGATCAAGACGGAGACGGGAAAATATCCTTTGAGGAGTTCAGCAGCGTGGTGCGGGAGCTGGAGATCCATAAGAAGTTGGTAATAGTTTCGTGAACTCTAGTAGAGTCCCCAATGAATTTTTTATTTCCTACTGTCATTCAGGTTCAGCATTCCCTTGGATTTGGAGGCACTTCTCTTTCTGTAGACACTTTTCCTTACATGAAATTCCTGAGCAACTAAATCTGCTTCTGTCTGTTATTTGACTGATTTTCTCTTTCTGATTTCTGGGTAACTTCCTGAATGAGGGAAAGCACATTAGTACAATAAAGGAGCTTGGTGGTGAGGAAAGAAAGGGACTTACTATAAATGTCTATTTCTTTGTGTTCATTCAGAGACAAATACTATAAAGAGTAAAGAACTTTAAAAGTTCCAAAGACATGTGTTTCTTGGCTTTTGCTTATAGTTTTATATGTGAGACCATTGAATGATTCATGTCTGAACTTTTCACTGAAAAAGTAGCAGTTTTATATGTGAGACCATTAAATGATTCAGGTCTGGAATTGTTGCTGAAGGCTTAGCATCTACTTGTTCGGGTATATTTGACCAAATCATTCCCTTCCAATTGTAGTCAAAAAGTTAATATATTGCTCTTACTGAGCTTATTAGGGTGTGGGGGGAATGTGTAGCCACACTCAGCCTTTAATTCTGGATGCCTGACCAGGGATAATTCTTTGTGATACTCAGGACCATATGTGGTACCAGACATAAAATCAGGATCTGTCACATGCAAAGCAAGTTGTTTAGCCACTGTCAGCCCCTGAACATATTGTACTCCCTTCTTGTCCCTTTTTTCAGCTATAGCCCACTTCTCCGGATGCAAACCAGATCCCTGATAATGTCTTAAGAATTCAGAATCTGTTGAGTTTCATCTATTGAAAAGGCACTGGCCTAGGAGATCTTGCAAAAACACCAAGTGTTCACTATTAGCCTCAGAGGCAGTGGATTTTCAGAACAGAAAAAGTTATGTGTCTTCCCAGATTTCTCTCACTTCCCCTACTTAAAGTCCCCTTCCCCTCTGGGATAATCATCCTTCACATGAGGCAGAGGCAGTGAAGGTTAGATCTGCAGTGAATTTTGGAATATTGCTGCTCTTTTTTTTTTTTTTTTTTTTTTGCGGTTTTTGGGTCACACCCGGCAGTGCTCAGGGGTTATTCCTGGCTCCAGGCTCAGAAATTGCTCCTGGCAGGCATGGGGGACCATATGGGATGCCGGGATTCGAACCGATGACCTCCAGCATGAAAGGCAAATGCCTTACCTCCATGCTATCTCTCCGGCCCCATATTGTTGCTCTGAATGTTCAAAAAGACACCCAAGTTGAGAAAATCAGTCTGTCCTAACTAAGCTCAGTTTTAAAACCAGACCCAATCCCCAACAGAATTTTTCTCTGGCAGAGCAATATTTATCCCAAATTTTCTCCCTCCCTAATAAACCTTTGCTCAAGTGCTATATTGGAAACTATTCACACTGGCCATTAGCCAGCTCTGTGCATCTTGCCAGCTTCCTGTGTAGTGATGATGTCATGTCCCTATCTTGAAATGGGCCACCAAGAGAGTAATTTCTCGTGGCAAAAAGCCAGCACTTATGGTTGATTTGGCTTGAGTTGGATTGGATGGGTTGGTTTGGTTTCATTCAGCCCAGTTGCCACTATTGCAGCAGGAGATACACAGCTCTCTGTAAACTGATTGTCACCAAACCACCTAAAACAGCTTTAATAAAAAATCCTGGGGAGCTTCTCAAAAGCTGTTCGCAGCTCCCAGGACATATCCATCCTGTTTCTCACAATGGACTCATTAAAAGCAACTGGATATTTATGTAATTCTAATCCAGAAAGCAAAGTGTGGGGTTCTCCACCTACCTTCATCTGCAAACATAGGTCAATAACAAATTGGCAGAGGAAGCTTAAGGCCATACTTGACTGTTCAGACATTACTCCTGGATTTGTGCTTTAGAGATCACTGCTATATATGAGGTGCCTGGGACTGAAGTGGAATCATCTTCATGCAAAGCAACCACCCCATACTTTTTGGTACTATCTTTCTTCCCTCAATAGACCTATTGAATAGAGAAGCTCATTCTAGCCAACCAACTCTAGCTCATTCTAATTTGTGTAGGCAAATTTGCAAGACAAAAGGGAGTTTTAAAAAACATTATCTATTCCAGAATGTGCAAATTAAAATGTGAAAATTAAAAATGTATGACCAAGGATTTGAAGCATTTGGATTATATGTTCCACATTAACAGGAAGAGGGAAAATAATTCAGTCTCAAGTGGCTGGATATAACTCTATTAGCCATATTAAGTTACAATATAGTGACCCAAGTCTTTGTGGCAGTGACCTTGAACTGATAATCTTATTTCTAACTTTAGCTCTGAAAGGTTCTGATAGTGCAGCTGTTGGGAAGAAAGATTACATTCACTTCCCAGTTAGATTGCTTTGTGGTGTTTTGTTTCTCTCGGTTAATTGCTGGATGCCCACAAATCAAGTTCTGTACAACTCTTTGGGGTGGAATAATAGTTAACAGTATTGAACGAGACTGCCTTGTTGGGGGTGGCTAGCCAAGGTTTATAAAAACAATGTATTGAGAGACTCTTAGGAAGAAGGAAAGTTTATTAGAGAAGTAGGATGCTAATAAACAGGCAACTTGGCCTTTACTGCAGAGTAGAAGAGCCAGTGTTATCCATTGCCAGGGGATTTTGTACTCTTTGTCATATAAGTACTATCCTCTCCACCAAAGGTAAACCAGACATGCCATATCAGTGAAACAAACTCAGGCTCAGGCCTGGGATGGCTCCTTCTAATCACTCAACTGCTACCTGGTCCAGTATTTGCTGAATAGCTGTAAATTACTATTAGACTGTCTGGTCATGGAAGAGAAAAATGCTGTGACAAATATGGATATGCAAATGCAGGTTTTTCTCCATTTTGGGAGCCTAAGAAATGTGTGGCTTGTTTCTCTTAATAGTTGTCCTGCTAGTTCCCTGCATCCTGTCTTATGCCTGAGAAGAAGAAATTTGCTAAGCAGTTTATTTCATAACTGTGCGATTTCTTGGCCTTAAAATGGAGAATTTGCTCTCCAAATGCTCATCATACCCTATAATACACACATCATTTAATCATCTTAATAACACTGGGAGGTGTGTCTACCATCATCTTAGTTTTACAACGATGCTTAAGGACTCAGACTCAGCTCCAAGGTCACCCTACTGGTTAAGAGGCAAGGCAAGGACATAAAACCTGACCCCAAATTCTGATTTTTTTTCTACCTTGCTGCATTGCCTCATATTTTTATGGTGCCTATATTAACCTGCTTTAAATTATTTCTGATAGTCTTATTCATAAAACTATGATTTATAATAAGAATTTGGTATGCATCCCAGCTTCTGGCACTGAATTATTATTACTCTTGGAATTTCCTAAGTGATTAAGGAGATAAATGTCTTTTGTTATGTTAATGAGATGGCTTTTGAAAAGTCTCTGAGGTGGCAGATGGGCTTGCCAGAAGTTCCATCTCTTCTCTCACTTCCAGATATGAGAGGGTCTGAAGGTTGCATTGGTCACCTATCGCCATGGATTTCAACAATATTGACTTTGTGAGAAAACCTCCATGCAAAGGGAAGAAAAAGGTTTAGAGTTTCTAGGTTGGTGAATTTGTGGAGGTGTTTGGAAAGAGTCCCCCAAATCCCCATCCCAGGGTCTGGAAACTCTATTCTTTTCCCAGACTTGACCCTAAGCTTTCCTTCCAATTGTTCTATTTCTAAAATATATTCATTAGGTCAAAAGCTATTAGCCTAGTAATTGAAACTTTTCTGTGAGCTTTTCAAGTTAATTATTCAAATGCAAGAAGAAAGCCATGAAAGCCTCTGATTAATAGCCAGTTGATCAGAAGTACCTGTAATAAACCTGGGCTTAATCTGAGACTGGGCGGGGAGTGTCAGGAGATGACAGTATTTAGATTTAACTAGTAGCAACAGGCAATATGCTTGGAGACTATAGAGATTCAACACAATATGGTATTATGAATCTTATATTAATGGACTGTGTCTGCTGTCAACCATATGCTACAATCCCTAATCCACTAGATATGTGTGTGTATTATAGCAAAACTACCACATCAGCTCATTCCTTTAAACTCTATCATGCTTCAAAGGCATTCTCAATAAAAAAAAATTACATGCTTTTTAATTACAAGTTCTCTTCACCTTTTCTATTTATTTTTTTCTGCGAGGGTGTTGATAATGTTTTTAGTTTGACTACTATGACTTATCTCTTTTGCATATTTTGAAACGGGAAAAATTTAGATGTGTTTAAAGATGATATGATAGAGAAGTCCTGTCCCTAAAACTGAAAATCATGACCCTCCACCATCATATTGGCTACCCATAGTGGCTGACTGTATAAATAGGCATAAATCCTGTGTTATCTTATGAAGCCATTAGCTGATTCTTAGTAAGAAAATAGCCCACTATACCAACCTAAGGATACAACCTGATAGCTCACAGCCTAAATCTAACTCATAAAAGGTCTCTTTCTCAGCAATGTGTTTCTATTCTTTGAGATTTAACTGACATACAACTTTGTTTAAGAATAAATATACATGGTGTATATGGAACAATAGTATAGTGGCTAAGGCACTTGCCTTGCATGTGACTGATCTAACCTTGATCTGAGCATCCTATAAGATTCCCCATGCCTGGGCCCGGAGAGATAGCACAGTGGCATTTGCCTTGCAAGCAGCCAATCCAGGACCAAAGGTGGTTGGTTCGAATCCCGGTGTCCCATATGGTCCCCCGTGCCTGCCAGGAGCTATTTCTGAGCAGACAGCCAGGAGTAACCCCTGAGCACCGCCGGGTGTGGCCAAAGAAAAACAAACAAAAAAAAATTCCCCACGCCTGTCAAGAATGATTCCTGAATGCAGAGTCAGGAGAAAATCCTGAACATCACTAGGAGAAGCAGAAAAACAAACAACAAAAAGAAAATGGTATACAGAATAATAAATTAACTTATTTCAAAATACCCTATTTTGTTATTAGTTCTGCATGGTGTCTAGTCTCAATAATGTTTTTTATTTATTTGGGGGCCACAACTGATAGTGATCAGGGCTTATTCCTGCCTCTCCACTCAGGAATCACTTCTGTTGGACTTACGGGTCCATTTGAAATACTGGGAATTAAGCCTAGTTCCGCTGCATGGAAGGCAAATGTCCTACCCACTTATTGGTCCTATTACTCCACACTATGTTCTGTACTTCAGCCCCCTCAACAATGTTTTGTTTTGTTTTGTTTTGTTTTGCCAAGATATAAAAACACTAAAGATTCTAAATGAAATCAAAATTAGGATAGTAGAAACTTTCTATTGTGCCATTTGCCTCTGAAGCATGATGTGGACATTAAAAATCTCAATGAGAAGGAAATAATGTGTTCTACTCTTAGCTCAAAAGACACTCAAGATGAACCACCTAGCTCATTACTCTTCAGAAATTTAGCAACTTATAAGCCATTTACCTTTAACAACTGCTATCATCTAATGACTGAAACAACAGAGGCACTGGTGATACAAGTATAATCAGAAAATTTCATGTTGCTGCACAATAAAATCTTAGTGAAACAAAGTTAACAGGAAAAGTCAATAGGGTAAAAATCACTGATAACATGTTAAGGAATGGATTAATATACTGGAGAGGTAGTACAGTGGGTAGAGCACTTGCCTTGCCCCTGACTTGACCTTGATTCAATCGCTGGCACTCCAGGAGTGATCCCTGCAAGCAGAACCAGGAATAAGCCCTGAGAACCACCCAGTGTAGCAAAAAAAAAAAAAAGGGGGGGGGGGTTAATTGCTTTTTCAAACATTGAAAAACTTCATTGTCTGTCTGATTGTGCAAAAGATAAAAACATATGACTCATAAAAACAAAAATAGTCCTTTAAAAATAGCATCAAACGGGTGTGTCTGAAAAAGCCAGAAAAAAAATCTCTTAGATTAGAGCTGGAGCTATTGTAAGAGTAGGTAGAGCCTTGGCCTTCAACACAGCCAACCCAGAATCAATCCCGGGCACTATATATGGTTCCCTAAATCCACTAGAAGTGATTCCTGAAAGCAGAGCCAGGATTAAGCCTTGAGCACCATTGTTTGTGGCCTAAAAGCGAACAGGCAATTGCAAATAGCCTTTCTTACTAAAGAAATTAAAAAAAAAAAAGTCTTTGTTGGACTACACCCTGTGGCACTCATGGGTTATCCTACCTATGTGCTCAGAAATCGCTCCTGGATTCGGGAGCATATGGAATGCTGGGGATAGAAACAAGGTCCGTCCTGGATCAGCCACTTGCAAGGCAAATGCCCTACCGCTGTGCTATCGAGCCAGTTCCCAAAAAACAGATTCTAGAATCATGAAAAACAGTTGAATTGTTGAGTGCCATGCATTAGGATATCCTTGACAGTATTAAAATTATTTTCCATACTTTGGGAGGTTCCAGATCACAGAATATCAAAACAGTATATTTTCTAACTTAACAATTCTGTTCAATGCTGCAATATATATCCCAGGGAGAAATTAAAATTATTCCTTAGTTATGTGTAAAAAAGAATTAATCATAGCAGTATTTGTCATATCTCTGTAAAAAAATACATATGGTCTAATTCAGAAAAATAATTAAAAAGTTTAAAGTACCTTTATAATAAAAGGGTTAAGAGAATTCATCTCAAATTAATTTTTTAATCTTTTTTCTGGCATTTTAGTTATCAACTGAGATTTTGAAAAGATGGTGCCATGGAGCAATGTAGCAACTGAGGCATCATATTCAGTCTTTTAGATGCTTTCCTGTGCCTAGAAGGGGCAAGGAGCTAAGAAATTCCCCCAGAATTGCAAACATCTTCTGGGCTTCTGGGCAAGGCCATGATGATAAGTTCCTAAAAGAAGCATTATTGGGGCCCGGAGAGATAGCACAGCGGCGTTTGCCTTGCAAGCAGCCGATCCAGGACCAAAGGTGGTTGGTTCGAATCCCGTGTCTCATATGGTCCCCCGTGCCTGCCAGGAGCTATTTCTGAGCAGACAGCCAGGAGTAACCCCTGAGCACCGCTGGGTGTGGCCCAAAAAAACAAAACAAAACAAAAAAACAAACAAAAAAAGAAGTATTATTTATTTGGCTGATGCTGGACCTCACTGAGATTGGCAAGTTATCTCCTTGTTTTTCTTTTGTTATATCTGATCATTCTTTTGGTATTTCTTTTTATATTTTTTCGTTTTTGGTTTTTGATTTTTGGGTCACACCGGCAGCACTCAGGGGCTACTCTGGGCTCTACACTCAGAAATCACCCCTCGCAGGTTCAAGGAACCATATGGGATGCCGGGATTCAAACAATCATCCTTCTGCATACAAGGCAAACGTTCTACCTCCATGCTATCTCTCCGGCCCCCTTTTGGTATTTCTTAAAGAGAAAATTTTAGCTTCTATAAATGAGCTTTTTTTTTTTTGGTAGGAAAGAGTAATTTTAATTATATGTTGACCTAAATCCCAATCCCTCTAGAAAGAGAGATATTTCTCCTAGAATTTTTGCTCTTTGTTCTTCTAAAGACAACTGTCTCGGGGATTCTTCTTTTAGTCTCCCCCAACATACATATACAAACACACACACACACACACACACACACACACACACAAATGGACAACACACATTTTATAGAGCTGTTTATCTCTGAACAAAATAGTCAAGTAGCAAGATTGAAAATAGTAGAAATCATTTCTTCAAAATTAGGAATAGCATTTGCTAGTCCAGAAGTAGTACAGTGGGTAGAATGCTTGCCTTGCACATGTCCAGCCTGGGTTTAATTCTTGGCACCATATACAATCCCCTAAACCCTGCCAAGAATGTTCCTGAGGATAGAAATAGGATTAAGCTCTGGGTGTGCTCCTAACTACTGGGTGTGCTTTCCCCAAAGGAAAAAAAATAGTATTACTGAAACCCAACTACAAACATGTTTTTAATCATGGTGTTTAAATAAAGATATGATTTTAGAAAAAATAAAGAAAAGAAATAGTATTTGCTCCCACTACTTTCTGCTTTCTAATACACCATCAATATTTCTAAGGCTCTATTGCCTTTCCTTTCTTCATCTTACTAAAATCATCATTCCTCTCCCACTCCCAGATCTTTTATTAAAGGAAAAAAAAAACCTTGACACTATTTGAAGAACCAGGATTTGATTTACAGACTCAAAGAGGAAATTATGCAAAGTTTCATCCACTGGATCACTGGAAAACAAAATTATTTTCTCTGATGCTAGTCATGTGGCTCTGGGGGAAAATACTTGAGAGGTACTGGAAAACTTGAAAACAATCATGACCAAGTTTATTCTTCAGAAATGTAGAAATGTGCACTTATTTAGACAAAATTGCTTTTACATAAAATTAAGTAATTGTATAACTTAATGAACACCTACTATTTATCAACTTCTGGGAACTCAGAAAAAGGTAAAGTCATTCTCAGTCATAGAAATACTGAAAGGACAGGCCCTACCTATTTAGTCTGTGTTCTACATAAGAAATAACCTCTCTCTAGGTTTACATCTATATCTCCTTTAAGCAGTCTTATCAGTCAGATTCATTGACTGCAAGCAACAGATTAATTTAAGCAAGAAAAGTTGTATAACTGAAAGAAAGCTCAGAGATAGACTTTTAAAGTAAGAAGAATAAGTAAGGAGACTTCAAGGAGTCCCAAGACTCCAGAGACTAGTATAGAAGGGACTGGGAAACTGTGTCTTTAGGGTGCTAACACTATGAAGGACTCAACTACCACTTTTAATGCCAAATGCATCTGATCAAAACCAGCTTCCATTGAATCATATGTGTTTGTCTTCTCAACCAGGATAAGGAAGCTGGAGAATATCTGAGAGATTTAGAACATCTACCTTGTTAAGTATAATGTTGCCAGTTCAATTTCTAGTGCCACCGTATGCACCTGCCAGATCCTGCAAACAGCTATTGGAGCTTGGCCACTCTGTTGTCTAAGATTATAGGCACACTGTAAGACATTTCTAACCACACCACAACCTATGGGAAAAAACACATCTAAAGGGTATGAACCCTAATGAATACCATTATAAGTGATACATAAGTATGGGGGAAATGTGCAAGCACCATCACCAGAAAGCTCAACCCAGGTGAAGTGCATGTGTGAGCATCACAATGAAAGGAGTTAAACCTTGGTGAATACTCATGTGTATACCACAACCATATAAAATCCTGAATAATCATGTGATTATTAACTTATTATTATTAAGTTATTATTATTAACTTAAACATGTGAATGCTGTAGGCATCTTGTATCTCAGCAATTCTAGTGGGACAGAGTCCTTCACATAGGAAAACAAGTAACACGAGTGGATGAATATGAAATATGAAATAATGATACCACACACAGTGTATGGGGGGTCAACACACTTCTGGCAGGAGTGCACAAATTTAATCTTTAGACAAGGGAGTATATAAAGGATAAAGATAAAGAGACAATCATATGATAGGAATGCCCATTTTTTTCTTTCAAAGTACAAAGAACTATCAATGTACATTGTTTGATTTTAAAACAAATACACATAGCTTTAGGTGGTTTGTAACCTTAGAATAGAATAGGTTTCAGTGGCCCTAGGTGTCATTACTGATGTAAATTAAGGGATAGCAGGAATCCTAGTTTTCTCCTAATAACAAATATCCTTAACCTGAGGGAATAGTATTCTAGCTAGGGGCTAAGACCCACTTAGCTATGATCTGGTAATAGAGAAAAAAACCTATGAAAGGGGTACAGAATTATGCCTAGTCAAATAGCCTAATTCTACACTGGCCAAATCTGTTTGTTAGCAGGTATTCAAAGTGACAGGGAATATCCCTGAGGCAAAGTCATTCTGCTGTGGTGCTCAAAGGCAAGGAGAGAAGACCATTGTCTTGAAGATGCTATGTTTTGACTTGGTCTTAGGAAGTAAATAGGTTGAACAAAGACAGGTAGCTGGCTAGACTTTGAGTTGCAAATATACTTCCAGCGGGGAAACTTTGGTGGTCTTTGGTGCTGAAATTTTTTTATGACTGCAGGAGTACTGAGGCCGAATTTCTGTAGTTTCGCAAGGGAGACAATGTCAAATAAAAGGAAGAGAGAAATATGTCACAGCCATGTCAGAAATATAGCCAGTAATTCATTCAGGGGTTATGATTGACTTCCACTGGCGGGCCTCTGGCTGAATTATTTCTTGGGAGAAATCAGGCACTGCACCAGAAAAGCCAATAGACACATCTGGAGTGTGCTTCCCTTAATAATGGAGACATCCATGTTACGTGCAGTGACATGTGAATATCACTTCCAGTAATCACCACAATGGAAAAGAGAGAAAGAAATTTGAAGAGGAAAAAGAAATAATCACTCCTGCACCTATTCTCACAGTGTGGTCCAACAACAAAAACAAAATAAGAAAAACAGAACCAAAACATAAAAACAAAACAAAAAGAACCCTGGTTGTGAAAAGGGAAATCAGCCCCCCCCCCACCAACCTTGGTGGGTGCCCCGCCCTTTAGGGAAGTTGTCACTGCTTTGGCCCCACCCTTAAGGAAGTCGTCACTGCCTCGGCCCCACCTCTACCCCTACCTCACGAATCATTGGTGTTATCGTAGCGGAAGTCCAGCCCTCAAGGACTCTTCTTCCCCTCCCACTTCCCATCCTATATAAGGGGGTGACGAGGGACCCACGAGGTCTTTGGTCCCCTTTCTATTCTGGGGGAACTTTGACCCTGGCCATTTGACTGGTCAGTATTAAAGCACTTTTTCAAAGCATCTGCTGGAACTCATCAGCCTCTTCATTTCTCTGCGCCGGGAAATGAAAGAAAGAAAGAAAGAGAGAGAGAGAGAGGGAGGGAGGGAGGGAGGGAGGGAGGGAGGGAGGGAGGGAAGGAGGGAGGGAGGGAGGGAGGGAGGGAGGGAAGGAAGGAAGGAAGGAAGGAAGGAAGGAAGGAAGGAAGGAAGGAAGGAAGGAAGGAAGGAAGGAAGGAAAAGAAAGAAAGAAAGAAAGAAAGAAAGAAAGAAAGAAAGAAAGAAAGAAAGAAAGAAAGAAAGAAAGAAAGAAGAGGAAGGAAGGAAGAGAGGGGAAGGAAGGAAGGAGGGAGGGAGAGAGGGAAAAAGAGAGAAAGAGAGAGGGAATGAGAGAGGGAGAGAAAGAGAGAGAGGGGGAGGGAGGGAGTTGAAGGGCAGGTGAGCACACAGACTGTACATCGTAGGAAAGAATCCTCAGCAAATAAGATCAATTAGCATCCTACACAAGCCAGCTAAATGTTTCATCGCCAATTTTTCACTTTATCTGTTATAAATGTATTTTTTCCCTGGTTCTCATATTTGCTCCCCAGATGAATGAACTCTGTTATTTTGAAGCCTTGATGGCAAGTTTTTCTAGACTTTCTGAGTCTTGGTTTTCTAATCTATCAATTAAGAATATCCATCTCTATCTTTCTTCCTCACAGAATTATTCTGAAAAATTTCCTGAAATATAAACTTACATGGAGGGGGGGGATATATAAGCTTACTAATAAAAAGTCCAGCTTTCTTACAACAACCGAACTTAAAAATCTACCTTTCAAGGAAGCAAACTGGAGGAATGGGAGGTAATCTCAGGAAACTGGTGAAAGGGAAGTTGACATTAGTGACAGGAATTGGTGCTGAAATACTCTGTACCTAAAACTTAATTATAAATAACTGTAAGTCATAATGCTTCAATAAAAGCAAAAAATATAAAGCCTATCTTTCAAATACATTCATATACATTTATTCAAACACATAAAGCTTGTATAATTTTTTAATTTTATTTTATTAAAATAATTGTGCTCCGGGGCCGGGCGGTGGCGCAAGAGGTAAGGTGCCTGCCTTGCCTGCGCTAGCCTTGGACGGACCACAGTTCGATCCCCCCGGCGTCCCATATGGTCCCCCAAGCCAGAAGCAACTTCTGAGCGCATAGCCAGGAGTAACCCCTGAGCATTACCGGGTGTGGCCCAAAAACAAAACAAAAATTAAAAAAAATAAAAAATAATAATTGTGATCCAGAGTACTTCATAGTTGAATTTCAGATATATAGTAAGTCAAGGCCTTCCCACCACCACACCAATGTCAACCAGCCTCCACCAATAAACCCATCCTATACCAGTACTCTTTGTCCTCTGTGCTCGTATATTTAATAAATGCTAGCTGATGCTCTAGATAATCAGTATTTGCAGTAAATTAAATGGGAAAACTCCCTTACTTCTTGAAAATTATGTTCAAATAGGCAATAAAGGTATGTTGAGAGGATCTTTCCAGTAGCAAAGAGATCAGGGTACCAGTTAGGAAGCTATTTTGATATAGTGATCTACACCAGGTTGATTGGTGAAAGTGTTCAGAAATTCAGATTCTGGACAAATTTTGATGTAGGTTCCACCATTTTTTTTTTGGGTCACACCCGGCATTGCTCAGGGGTTACTCCTGGCTGTCTGCTCAGAAATAGCTCCTGGCAGGCACGGGGGACCATATGGGACACCAGGATTCTAACCAATCACCTTTGGTCCTGGATCGGCCGTTTGCAAGGCAAACGCCGCTGTGCTATCTCTCCGGGCCCGGTTCCACCATATTTATAGATACATTTGGTATGGGACACTAGAGAAAGAGAATCCAAGGGCTACTCAAAGATTTTTAGCCTGTGTAATTGTAAAGAGAAAAAAAATTTTGAGATGGATAGGACTATGTAAGAAGTAGCTTTGCATTTAAAAACTTTTTTATTAAACCATTGTAATTTACAAAGTTATTCATAATTAGATTTTATATATACAATGTTTTAAGACCAGTTCCACCACCAGTGTCAACCTCCCCCCACCAATGTTCCCACAATCCATCTCATGCCACCAACCCCTACCCTCCACACTGCCATCATAACAGGCCTGTTTTTCATTTGGGTTGTTAAATCTTGTGTCTCATGAGTTCATTGTTGTTGACTCTAGCTTAGATATTTAGTTCTGTCCTTTCTTAACACCATCAATGCACCTGAGACCACTTGGCCTCTGTCCCTGTCCTTTAATTTGTCTTTCTCTTCCTCCACTTAATTTCTTCCTTTCTCACTATAATCTGGGGTCTAGAGTGTTCTTGACAATCTCCATTTAAACCATTGCATTTTTTCATAGGCTCTAGCATTTTTAGTATATAACTTCCACCTTTGTGCTGGAGGGTACCACTTATATTCTTAAAGAAGAGGATTATTCAGATGCTGGGCTCTATCTTCTGAGGTAGTCTTTTCTTGGCCTTCAAAGTAGTCAGGTTTAATGAACAAACAAATGTTCTTAAAAAATGCTTCATTAGACATTTGTGTCATTGTATGAATATCTGAGTATAATTACATAAATCTATGAGATATAAACTAATACACACTTAAGACGTATGTTCTTTTTTTTTTTTTTTTTTTTTTTTTTGGTTTTTGGGCAACACCCGGCGGTGCTCAGGGTTTACTCCTGGCTATCTGCTCAGAAATAGCTCCTGGCAGGCACGGGGGACCATATGGGACACCGGGATTCGAACCAACCACCTTTGGTCCTGGATCGGCTGCTTGCAAGGCAAACACCACTGTGCTATCTCTCCGGGCCCAAGACGTATGTTCTAATCTATTGGCTCTACCACTGTACATATGATCTGCCATCAACCAAAATGATAAGCAATTTCTGGCTGACTGTAGCTGTAATCTATCCAATGAAACTGCAGAATAGGCAGTGGAATGAAGGAAACAAAAAGCTAAATGTTTCTTGTATTCTCTTTGCTCTAATGTTTTGTAACTCTGAGATACGTGAAGACTGGTGGAATTTCTGAATATGTTTCTGCAGATGACACTTGCAGCAACCTCATTATTTTTGTCAGTATCACTTGAATTCATTTAGAGTTGACAATAAATGAATATTCATTGTTCCTTTTCATTCTGAGACCAATGATAAGAGTCAAGTTGTGTCAGTACCATTTGATTAAAAATGTTTTCATTTGATAATGTGGGGCAGATGCATGTATCAAATGCATAGCACATTTACAAGGTGTGGTCCTTGTAAGAACAACTGAATTAAGTCCACAGCCACACTTCTTATCACTCAGACTCAGACACAATTTAAACACTTCACTGGTGCTCACAGACAGAGTATAGTGGATTTTGAATTCATGGGATGATTTTGAATGATTTTTTTTTTCAAAGTATTACAGGGCACAGACAGTAAGAGTTAAGATGTGTTTGCTTTAAAGGCCATGTGTGTGTGCTTTGGCAATATATTGGTTCCCCAATTTATTTGTTTATGTGATCTTAGAAAGGCCATGGATTCCTATAGAATGTTTTCTCAAATGTAAAATGTAATAATAATTGTTTAGAGGGTTGCTTTAAGATGATAGATAATATGCATAAATGATGTTTAGCACTTTTTGTTTAGTTTTATTTTGGGGTGACTGCAGACTACTGGTCTGCTAGTGACTGCAGACTACCCTTAACTCCTTGCTCAAGGGTCACTCTTATCAGTGCCAGGAATCTGAAACAGTACTCCTACATGCAAAGCTTGTGCTTCACCCTGTCAAATCGCTCTCCAGACTTGCACACAACTTTTTAAATTAGGAAATACTTCCCAGGGCCAGAGTAAACGTACAATGAGTAAAATGCTTGCCTTCCATATGATTGATTTGGATTTGATCCCCAGCCCCCCCAGAGAACCACTGATAATAATCTCTGAGCACAGACCTGTGATGAAGCCCTGAGCACCCTTGGATGTGGTCCCCTCAAAAATAAAGCAGTTTTTTCCTTTTGTTGTTGTTGTTGTTCATTGTTCATTGCACTCTTGACTGTTGTCAAGCTCACGGAGGTTGCACTGGTTGCAGTGCCACACACTTGGCTGTGATATTTTGTGATATTTTTGTAATATTTTGATGTGATGCTCACACTTATTCTGCTGTAATGTTCACCAGGACACCATTTTTCACAATTCTGCTGTGGTTGCCTATGTGGTTGCATGTTTTTGCTGGGGAATGTCACACTTTCTAGCCATAATGCTTTCACATTGTTAGTTATGCTCACTGAGGATCACATGCTCTCATTTCAGAAATTGCACATGCTGTTAAGGTCAGTGCCAAGAGTTGCAGGCAGCAGAATTACAGGGTTGTACTCAGCAAATGTGGCCCAACGGAGCACTCATCTTTTCAGACCAGATTTATCTTTCTTTAGGGCTGGTCTTCTGCCTACATTCTCAGGTGCTTGGCTTAGATATCCTGTCTTGTGTCCCTGAGTCCTAGGACACATGCCTCCTCTATACCCTGAGTCACTTCTAGTCTTTTCTTTTTCAGTGGGATTCTAGCACTATCATTGACCCAGGGCTACTGCCTAAAACACCATCAGGAAGAGAGAGATACCATGGCTCAGTTTGAACTCTCCAAGCTCTGCAACTGAACCTTTCAGTCCCAAATCCCAACCCAAATTGATGTTCCATGTCTCGTGCCTGGCTGGCTGTTGCTCTACAATTGGGAGTAGAGAGAGATGGGGAGGATAATAGGAAGACCCCTTCAGAATGAGTAAAGACCATTCACGTTAGAGTCAAATAAAATGGTTTAAAAGTGTAGTACCATGAGTGAAATAAGTCAGAGGGAGAGAGATAGACGGAGAATAGTCTCCCTCATCTATGGGTTTTAAGAAAAATAAAAGACATTTTTATAATAATTCCCAGAGACAATAGAGAGGAGGGCTAGAAGGTCCAGCTCACAACACGAAGCTCACCAAAAAGAGTGATGAGTACAGTTAGAAAAATAACTACAATGAGAACTATCATAACAATGTGAATGCATGAGGGAAGTGGGAAGCCTGTCTCGAGTGCAGGTGGGGGTGGGGTGGGGAGAAGGGAGATTTGGGACATTGGTGATGGGAATGTTGCACAGGTGAAGGGGGGTGTTCTTTACATAACTGAAACCCAACTACAATCATATTTGTAACCAAGGTGTTTAAATGAAGATATTGATTAAAAAAAAAAAAGAAAAAAAAAGTATAGTATCAGATGACAACTCCACCCAAGATCAGAACTCAAACGTCCTAGCAGTGAGAACTTCAATTTAAGTCCTTAGACTTTAAATCTTCTAGTCTACCAATGAAAATAGTAATGTCCCCTATTCTGTAATGAATAGTAAGCATGCCATTCCATAAAAAGTGCTCAACACTGTGTCCTTTACATATTTTATGTCAAAAAATAAATGATTGCTGATAATAGTAAAGATGAAAACAATGACTAAAATCCTCAGGCAAAGGGCACCAAAGGCTCCTTAGCATAGGCATCTATGGACTTTCAGTGTTGTTAATTCTCCTTTTTCCTTCCTTTGTGCTCAATCCCCAAGGCACAGAAGTCTCTTTCATGTCCATATCCATCTCTGTACCTTCAGCTCAGAACACTTTTACTTGTTCCCAGCTGGACCTCACATTCCACTTTCATTATTTTATATTGATCACATGAACTAGTCTCTCCACAAAACCCAGGAAGTATGGATAAATGTAGCCTGACTTGCTTTTTTCCTAGACTCAAGCTTTTTAATGGCAAGCAATTTTTTGTTTAAAGCTATTACAATAGTTATAGTATTTATTTTATCTGTAGATAAATTTTCCTATCCCCCATCACCAATGTGTCCATGACCCTTTATCTATCACCACTAGTGTGATCTGCTGCCCTTTTAGCTACCCACCAATGTTTGTTAGTAAATTTTGTATTCCAAGGCCAGAGGTATGTCATTGATGTAATCTGTTACTTGGTTTTGTATCTATATACTCTACAAATGAGCAAGAATATCAGTATTTATTGTTATTTCTTTTATTTATGTTGCTTAACATTATACCCTCCAGTTCCATACAATTGCAGCAAACTGATTTTGGCTGCATAGTATATTTTACTGTACTTGTAGCTGCATAGTATTCCACTGCATACATATTCTTTATTCACTTACAGTTTGATGGGCATTTGGGTTATTTCCTCTATCGTGACCATGGCACCAATGAACTAGAAAATCTTTTCAAATGAATGCTTTGTGTCTGAGTGAGTGGACATCAAGAAGTGGAATCACTGAGTCATATGGGAGTTCTGTTCTATCAATTTGCAAGATGCCTGCTTCAATTATTTAATTACTGTAGCTATAACTGGAACAGATTTGCTGTTATCAAAAATATCCCAGGCTTTTGCGTTTAGCCAATATAAATTTAGAGATAAGCTTTATCACCTCAATGATTCTGGTATTTTGTAGTTTTCTCAACTATAAAGTGAGGTTATAATGATAAGTTAAGCCAAAGATAGTACAGCATTCAGGATGCTGACCTTGCACTCTGCCAACTATGGTTTTATTCTCAGTACTGCATATGGTCCTGAGCATAAGCCAGGAGTAACCCCTGAGCACTGTTAGGTATAATCCAAAAGCAAAAACAACAAAAAGCAAGCAATCAAATGCCTAATAGGTAAGTAGTAAGTATTTGAAATAATAAGTACTTCTCTTTCTACTCCAAGATTGTCTAACTTTGTAATGTAGTCCAATTACTTAGCTTTTTGAGTCTCTAGTACCTCATGTATAAAATGGGACATTTATTAATCAGGATTTCTTAATGTTTTTCCACTTCTGGCCTCCTTTCATCCACACAATATGTACTGCCAGAACCACGTTGGATGCATTATATAGTTGGCTTTGGATTAATTTTGGTCCTTGCACATTCAGAAACCTCTTACTATTGCCAACTATTTTTCAACCCCCGTTTTCAATTTTGCCACCCCTTGTGGGGTCATGAACCACAATTTAAGAAAATAGAACTAGATACACCTCACATTTCCTGCCAGATCTAAATTTGGAAATTGTCCAACTCATCATTTTTTCTCTTAAATCTCCCTAAGAGAGTTTCTCCCCTGTAGGTAAATATTGACTGCTTTAAAATATTAAGTTATTATATTAATGTCCCCCAGTCAAAAAACATTTATTGAATGATTCTCTTAAAAGTAGAAATAAATATTGCTCCCTCTTTATCTGTTTTTCTGTAAAAGACTGTGAGATGGTCCAGATGTTCAGTACAGTTCCAAGGACCATTCTTACCGTTTAATTCCATGTAGCCAGCACACAGGAATATGCCTGAAGTTGCTAGAAATATGTATTCTAGATTCCCTTTAGAGTGCAGAGACTTATGAAACACTGGTCTAGTGTTTCTAGTGTTCACACTAGTGAACGTGTGATCGAGTAGCAACAATGTCGTCATGGCTTTTTCTTTCCTGTTTGGTCACAGACCCTGCAGATGGGCATCAAACACTTTTCTGGACTCTTCGTGCTGCTCTGTGCTGGATTTGGTCTGTCTATATTGACCACCATTGGTGAACACATAGTGTACAGGCTGCTGCTCCCACGAATCAAGAACAAATCCAAGCTGCAGTACTGGCTCCATACCAGTCAGGTGAGTGACTCAGGTGTCTTGCCATCAACTTTCTTCCATGTCAGAGTCCTGGGAAAGGGAGAATGCAGAGCCCATGTCAGACTGGAAAATGACAAATTACAATGAGAACTCAGGTGATGTAGACACCCTCAGTAGAAAATGACATTTGCTCAGTGCCATAAATTCCCTTTTGCTACAATTACCTTTGAACTTTGGTTGTTCTATAATGTTCAAAATTCCTTTCACAGAATCAGTTTTGCTCACGATGGAAAGAACAGAATTGACACATTATTTTTAACCAGTTTCACATAAGAGTGACAGTCTGGGAAGTTGGGAGATAGAGGAGGAGTTAGGGTGTATGTGCTAAAGCCAATCTTTGGCACTGCATGGCCTCCTAAGAATAGCTGGGTACAGGGGCTGGCGGCGCTAGAGGTAAGGTGTCTGCCTTGCAAGCGCTAGCCAAGGAAGGATCGCAGTTCGATCCCCCAGCGTCCCATATGGTCCCCCCAAGCCAGGGGCAATTTTTGAGCGCTTAGCCAGGAGTAACCCCTGAGCATCAAACGGGTGTGGCCTGAAAAAAAAATAGCTGGGTACAGCTCTGTAGACCCTGAGAACTGTAGGGGTGGTCTTGGTGGTCCCCAACACCACAGGACTCAGGGAGCACTGTATCCGAAGTCTTTGCATTAAATCATGGATCCAGTAGGCTTAGTGTCACCAGGAGTGAGTCCCATAGCCCCTAAATGTCTCTTGCAAATAATAACCCCCAAAAAGTGACAATTTAAAAATTATATAAAAAATATATTCTATAGATTTCTTCCTTCTTTCTGCTTTTTTTTTTCATTTTTTTCTTTCTTTTTTTTTATCCTTTCTTTTTTCCCCCCCAAACTAAAAGCTATGAAATAAGCTTTAAAACCCTATCACTTGATTGATAAACCTCCTGGTCCCTTTTTCGGATAGATTTTTTAATTGGTCCTGGCTTTCCCAAGGCCAAGTCATGCAAACTAGAAATTCACTTGTAGGAAAACATTAGATGGACCATTCACGCAGGCACATACATCAGCACATCTCTCCCTGAGGAAATTGGCAAAGAAAAAGGTCAAAATAGACTCAGAAGGGGCTGAAATGATAGCACAGTGGTGCAGGGGTGGGGGTGGGGTGCCTTGCACATAGTCAACCCTGTTTTGATCCCCATATCACATATGGTCTCCAGAGCCTGCCAGGAGTTTCTCCTGAGTGCAGAGTCAGGAGTATCCCTGAGCACCACCAGGTGTGGTCCCAAACAAACAAATAAAAAAATAGACTCAGAAAGCTTTCTCATGCTGCAGGGACTGGAAGGCACTATAACTTCAAGAGACCTTGGTGAGGCTTAAGCCCAGAGGAACCTCCTGATCTCTTTTAATGAGTCTGTCTGCCTCCAGAGCACTAGCACTCACACCTACCTCCCAGCTAAGCAAGGCTGCCAGGTCAGCCTCTTCTGCCCTTGCCTTTTTAGTCAGCTCCCACTTTATTTCATTTTTTCTAGAGAGATACCAGTCACTGATTTTCTTACATTTGAACCCTCTTCCTACTTTATCCTAGAAAGTATCTGGTTTTCAAAATCCAACTGTGCTCACTACCTGTCTTCTCTACTACGTATCAAAAGTTTTAAGGTCATTCTCAAATTCTTATTTCCTTCTTTGGACTGCTCATAAATAGAAACTGAAGAGGAATATTTTGGAATGTTGGTTTGTTTGTGGAAAAAAGATGAGATCCCACAAATACTCGGGGCATATTCATGGTCACATCAGGTCATGGCAAGAATCAAACTAGAGACCTTACGCATGCTAGACTTGTGTTGTGACTCTGAGCTATCTCCCTGGCCCCCAAACTGAAGGCTCTGACTTGTCTTTACCAATTTTTTTTTTGTGCGTGTGTGTGGTTTTTGGGTCACACCCGGCAGTGCTCAGGAGTTATTCCTGGATCCAGGCTCAGAAATCACTCCTGGCAGGCACGGGGGACCATATGGGACGCCGGGATTCGAACCCATGACCTCCTGCGTGAAAGGCAAACACCTTACCTCCATGCTATCTCTCCAGCCCCACCAATTTAATTGTAAAAACTCTTCTCTGTTTCAGGAATCTTCTTCTACCCAGAGCATTTCTGAGTTTCCTTGTAAATTACCTTTTTGCTCCTCTAGGGAGAATAATAATCAAGAATTATTGTTCTCCTGAGATTTTCAGCTGAATACTGATGTGTTTTCTAACATCCCTGGGAATTCGATTAAAGACTCACTTTGTAGTGACAAGATAATGCTGTTCAATCTTGGGCAGTATTTGTCCTGGTGCCCTGAGTTTCTAATAATTCTCCATGTGGATCTGTTCTTTTTACCAGAGGTTACATAGAGCACTGAATGCCTCATTTGTAGAGGAAAAGCCACCGCGTTTCAAAACCAAACGTGTGGAAAAGAGGTAAGAAATCAAAGCAGGGGTCTATATAACTGTTAAAAATTAAATTCAGAGCCAGAGTGATAGTACAGTGGATAGGGTATTTGCTTTGCATGCAGCTGAACCAAGTTCAATCCCTGGCATCCCATATAGTCTCCTGAGCCTCCCATAAATAATTTCTGTGTGCAGAGCTCGAGTAACCCATGAATGCTGCCAAGTGTGGCCCAAAAGAAAAAAAAATAAGTATAGAAGAATCTAGAGAGATGAGGATAGTAGTTAGGGCACTTGCCTTGCAAATAGCTGACCTGGGTTCAAACCCCCAGTACCCTTTATTGTCTCTAAAGCTTGATCAGGAGTAATTCCTAAGCACAGAGTCAGGAATAAGTCCTGAGCACCAGTGGTCGTGGCCCCAAAATACTTCCCAATAAAATGAAGTTTAAATATAGACTAAGTTTAAATAATACAGTTCACAACAGGATTCTGTCTTGATAAACAAAGCCTATTAAATGCATGTGATATCAACTAGAAATAGAAACAACAAAATAAAGTTATCGATGGACACTAAAAGGCAGCATGGGCAGTACATGTCATTGTTTAAAGTAGGAGAGTCTAAAATCATGGTATCCAGACCCAAATCCTGATTCTGACCCTGGTAATACGTGCAACCTTGGATTTGTTATTTGTTTAACCTTCCTGTATATCAATTTTCTTATTATGAATTTGAGGTTCCTAGAATTGCAGTAAGAATTAAATGAGAGGGCCAGAGAAATAAATAGTACAGCCAATAAAGTATTTTCCTAGCACACAGCAGAATGGTGATGACCAATGATTCTGAGTACCGAGTCAGAATAATCCCTGAACACAGCCAGATGCAGCCCCTGAATTCCCAAGAAAAAATTAAATGAGATGATATATGCAGAACCCCTGAAATTATGGGTAATCTGTAAGAAATATTAGGAATTTATTTTCAATGGAATATTTGTAAGATATTTCATGACCATAGCAGCCAATTAATTTCATGCAATATTGCTTTTTGAGCTTCTTTCCATTTCCTCCTCCTTTCTAGGACTCCTAGGAATATTTGAAATATGCAACAGATATGTTCTGCTTAATTCATTTCCTGGCACTCTTACTACAAACTCCCCATAAAAGAGCATCTCATTAACAGGAAGTAACAAGCATTAAATGCATAGCTGACATTTGAAAATTGAAACTGCTCCTTTTCCACATCCAGCTTGTGGATTCTTGACATGCTGGCTAAAGATGTCAAAAACACTTGGTCTGGCTTCTGGCCAGCCTCCCTGGTTCTTCATATGCCCAGAGGTCTCTGTGTAGGGCATTATCAGCAAGTAACTCTGTCATCCATGGCAGCTCCTCTACTCCCAGCTTCATTTTCTGGGTAATTTGGAAATCTGACATTCATATTTCTTATTAAAAAGAGAGGAAAAGGGAAAGGGAGTGAAAACATGATTCATTTTCACAGCTTGTACCACCTCTGGGATTGCTGCAGTCGGCCTTGCTCTAGTTTGCCTCTAGCTTGTCAGAACCATTTCCATGAGCTCTTAAAGCATCTCTTTGCGGTTGGGGAGCTCCCTACCCCTGCAATTCCTCTGTCTGGGACTGCCTGTATCATATTGCAGGCCTGTTAGCTCAAGCTATAGACTAATCAAGGCACAGCTGTTCTATGTCATGTTACATTTGGTTTTTTTTCTATAATTATTTTTAACTTAAGTGTTGTTCAACCAGAGGAACACAAGAAGACATAGCAGAAAAGACCTTATCCCATAATGAGAGCACATGTGTTTTCCAGCTATAACGGAAACAAGAAGCCCTGGGATCCCAATTCCAACTGTGATGTGATTCCTATTTACAGCTCTCTTGCTTAAACTGAGAACCAAATAGGTCTTTCACTCAACTTACCACTTAAAAAATTACCTTCTGGAATCCTATTACTTCAGAAAGATCTAAGATAGAATATACCCTCTTGGACCCACAATTCCTATGAGAGCATTTACTCACAGATTTCCTATAAAGAATCTAAACTTATAATATTGATTAAAACATTACATTATGGGGGCCAGAGTGGTAAAGCATCTGCCTTGCACGTGGCTGACCTAGAATGGACCATGGTTTGATCCCCCGGCATCCCATATGGTCCCCCAAGCCAGGAGCAATTTCTGAGCACATAGCCAGGAGTAACCCCTGAGCATCACCAGGTGTGACCTCCCCAAAAAACAAACAAAAAAAAAAAAACATAAAAAAGAAAGAAAACATTACATTATGGTAGAGGTATCTTCTAGATTCTCTCTTCTGCCTCTATTCCTTGGTAACCTCAATTGTGTATTCATAGTCCAAGGAGTTGGGGTCATTAGATACTGTTCATTCCTTTATTTTTTATATCCCACATAAAAGTAAGATCCTCTAGTATTTTTCCTCACTCTGATTAAGTTTTTTCAACAAGACCTGCTCTAGCTCTATCCAAGTTGCGACAAAAATACACAATTTCTTTTTTTAACATAGCTAAGAAACATTCCATCGTGTTTATCTCACAACTTCTTGGTCCACTTATCAGTCAGTGGGCTCTTGGTTGTTTCCATATCTTAGATATCGCAAACAGCACTGCAATGAACATGGATGCATATACATCTCTTTGAACTAATGTTTTTTGCTTTCTTGGGATAGATGCCAAGGATTAGAATCACTGAACCATATTTTTAATTTTTAAGATCTCTCTGTACCATTTTCTATAGATACTAAACCAATTTACATTTCCAGCAACAGTGAATAAGATTACCTTTTCAACATATCTCCATCAACACTGGCTGTTTCTGGTTGCAAAGTCACTTTTTGGAGGGACATGGGTAGAAGGGAAAGAAATAAAGGATTCTGGCAACTTTTGCAATTCTAGGACAAATAGTGTCTGTCCAAAGGGATAGTATAGTGGATAGCCTACTGGGTTTGACCCCCCCCACCATCCCATGTGGTCCCCTAAGCCCACCAGGATTGATACCTGAGTGCAGAGCCCAAGAGTAATCCATGAGCACTGCCAGTGTGGCCCCAAAACAAAATAAAACAAAAATAGAACACCCTACTAGTCCCGTTCTGTTTTTATCTTTACCTATGAATCAAAATTTCATCATGCCTCCTCTTCCTCTACTCCCTGCAAGTCCCTTTCTTTCTTCTAGCAAGTCAGAATCCAGGAATAAAATCTTGTTTGTAGAAACAAAATCCTTCCCCACTGCCTCACCCCCTAACCCTTTGTGTGTCTGGCAAGTGCTCTCCTGTCTGCAGCCATCTCTCTGAATGGAGGGATGCAAGCTTGAAGAGGATTGAAAATCAATTTCTGCTGGACTTTTATTATCTCTGCAAGAACCTTAGGCTTTCTCAAGTGGTTTTTTTTATCTTGCTTTATTTATTTATTTATTTATTTTGGTTTTTGGGCCACACCCGGCGGTGCTCAGGGGTTACTCCTGGCTGTCTGCTCAGAAATAGTTCCTGGCAGGCACGGGGGACCATATGGGACACCGGGATTCGAACTAACCACCTTTGGTCCTGGATCGGCTGCTTGCAAGGCAAACACCTTGCTGTGCTATCTCACCGGGCCCACTTTATTTTTTTTTAAGCTTCAGACCTCACTGACATTCCCAAACCACATAAAGTCATTCCCATAATGGGCAACTTTCTCCCCTGGAACCTGCAACTTCTATGCTTTTATTCTGAACTCAGTTGATAAATATCAGAATGGTTCTGTGGGACAAAGAAGGAGCAATACTTGTGTTACTTATCAGCTGTTTCCTGCTCCGAGTTCAACAGGTGAATAAAGAGGTTTCACTTTGATTAAAACTGTATCTTAAAAGTCATGGAGCATTTTAAGACAGGACTGATTTCTGGGCATCACCCACCAGAATGGAATAGAAAGACATATAATGTTCCTCATCAACACACATGATTTATCCAACCTAGTTTCAGGACAACATAAGAGAGGAGGAAACCTGGCACTCCAGTGGAAGAGAATAGTGTCAATGTCAGCTCTTTTGGTCTCCATAATACTGCAGCAAGCAATTTTTTCATAACTTGGTTGCTTCATCTGTGAATGCATTCCCGGTTCCCTCATACTTACACAGACAATAGCTCACCAAGCACACTGATGATACAGAAAAGGAGGTAAATCTAAAGCTCTCCTTTGAGAGGCTAAGGAGATAGAAGAGTGGGCAAGACATGTACCTTGCATGCAACTCTCTAAGGTTTCAGCCCCGGCACCACATAAGGTCCCCTGTAATAAGGTCCCAGGAGTAATTCCTGAGTATAGTGTCATGAGTAACATCTGACTGAGTGCAGGTAGGCATGGCCCCTCAAACCCCCCAAAAATAAAATACAGCATTTTAAAATAAAGATACTTGTTTTAGGGCCAGAGAGATAGCATGGAGGTAAGGTGTTTGCCTTGCATGCAGAAGGATGGTGGTTCGAATCCCGGCATCCCATATGGTTCCCAAGCCTGCCAGGGGCAATTTCTGAGCCTTGAGCCAGGAGTATCCCCTGAGCACTGTCAGGTGTGACCCGAAAACCAAAATAAAAAAAAAAAGATACTTGTTTTATAAAAGTCAGGTGTGCATTTTAATGGCAGAAACCCAATTACGAACATGTTTGTAACCATGGTATTTAAATAAAGAAATTATAAAAAAGGGGGGGGGGCAAAAGAAATATATATATATCTGGTTTAGGGTTTCAATACTGTGCAGAGTCTTCCTAAGAATATTAAATAGCTTTCAATTTGAATATATTTAAAGTGTATTTAAACTTGTATTTCTATATACTTAAATATATTTAAATATATATATGTTAGTCCAGAGAGATAGTACATCAGGTAGGGAGCTTGTCATGCACATGGCGATCCTGAATTAGATCCCTGGAACCCCATATGGTTACTTAAGCCCCAATAGAAGTGATCCTAGGAACAAAGCCAGAAGATCTGAGCACTTCTAAGGTGTGGCCCCAAGCAACAAAATCCAAATATATAACCTCTTCCACTACTCCAGTATAGATAGTAAAAGCATGTCATTATGGTGATAAGGTATCAAATTAAAAAAAATGAATAAAAATAAAGTGCTGCTTTGTTCCCAGGTCCAACTTGGGACCGCATCAGCTTACCGTGTGGAATACTTCCAATCTGAATCATGACAACCCACGCAAGTACATCTTCAGCGAAGAGGGAGGACAAAACCAGCTGGGCATCCAGTCCCCCCAAGACATCCCTCTTCCACCCAGAAGGAGAGAGCTCCCTGCCTCCCTAACCACCAATGGGAAAGCAGACTCCCTGAGTGGGGGGCAAAACTCAGTGATGCAGGAACTCTCGGAGCTGGAGAAACAGATCCAGGTGATCCGGCAGGAGCTGCAGCTGGCTGTGAGCAGAAAATCGGAGCTGGAGGAATATCAGAGGACAAACTGGACTTGCGAGTCCTAGGTGATTTGCTCCTCGAGGCCATCCCTGGCATTCCTCTGAGCCCTGGACACTTTGTAATGTTCTTTTGTAACCACCGAAGTGTGGGCAGGTAAAGACAAGGTCTTTAGAAGTTCAGCTGCCCTCTTCCACCTGAAAAGCAGCTGTAGCTCTTCCCACGCACGCTCCCTAGGTCTCCAGGGTAGGGGCTCTCATCAAGGCAGGCTCCTTAGTTGGGAAGCAGTCAGCTCCTTGTAAAGAATCTGTGATGAATCAGCCAAGCCCAGCTCCTGTTAACCTTTTCACCAGGTGCCACAGTAATATTTCTGGTTTTTAGCCCTTTCTCTGCACTATCAACGACAAGAGATAAAATTGTGACTCATACCCAGGTCTTTCTGGGTGGTTAGTTTTCATCTTAGCGTCGAACAAGGTGATGCAGGGTTGTGACTTCTAATACAACTCCCCACTTTGATTTGTTCCAGTATTCTGAATGCAGTAAGAACAAGGTAAGGGCGAGAGAAACTTAGGAAAGATGTGGAACTTGGCTAATTAACCCAACTCACAGGCTTCTCAACAGGCCACTGAGCTAGGAAATCAGGACAGAACCAGGCGTTGAGTAGATCCTGGATTTCCAGGTCCATCCTGATACACATATTAAAGGAATGTGTTTTCAAGCCATTCTGAAGGGGGACAGGGTTGTAGTGCATGGCAACAGAGAATTAGGAGAGGGGAGATAACAGTGGACACTGTGCTTTTAGAATACAGTCTCTGAAAAAGTTGTACAACATTTTGGCTAGAATGAATAGAATGATACTTTTCATCCAACTGAGCATTGCCACTATTCTGTGTGCCTTTTATAAAGGAAAAGATGCAAGAGGAAAACAAAGCAAGAATGTGACCTTAGGAGGAAACCTGAGTCTCTCTAATTGTCGGAGAGGAGAAGGGAGCTGGCACTGTGGTTTATGGCAAAGCCTCTGTCCACCACACTAGGCCATTTTCAGATCAGTAGTCACCTCAATCTGCACTATAGACATCCCAGAAGTGACCCTCATGCTTCAGCAGTTAGCAACATGCCCTGTTTTATTTTTCATATCTGTATCAATAACTATTAAGCCAATCTTCCAGCAGCACATGTCCCATTTCTGAAGAGCCAAGAATAGGTTTGCTCCAGCAGCCATCCCCAGGATCCTTCTAAAGATTTATCAGGGGGAACCTGATACCCCTCTGCCTTGGCATCCTGTTCACAGTGGACAACCACTTAGATACATAGAAGGATAAAGGAATAAGGAGATAAAGAACTAACATTTCCAATATTTGTGTGGACTCGAATTATTTAGGGGCTCATTAGAATGATGATTGCTAAGACACTTCCCCAGAGACTAAGGACAGCCTACAAATGTGCCCAGAAACCTACTGTGACCCAAAACTCCCAGGTGACTGATGCATAATACAAAAAGCTGTTCTAGAAGTTGAGCTGGCCCCAGCATGGAGAAAAGTCAAAACAAGCATTTTTGATAGATTTCTAAACTTCAGCACATACCTGCTGATAAACTTTCTATTTTCTCCATACACACAAAACCTTCATTCCCCTCCCAGGACACCTGTGAGGCCTAGAGTTCTCAGTTTGTCAATCACTGGCTTTATCTTTTCATTATTTATTGTTCTGCCCTAATTTGAATGCCTACAGTGCACTCACAAAACTGTGCCAAGTACTGTGGCCTGAAACAGCTGCAAAGAATTGGAAAAACCTCTTCAATTGGAAATTACTCCCTCTGCTCTTGGATGACATTCCTGCATTTCTACTAAGAACTACACACTTCCCCCCTGGGAAATCTAGCACCTTAAGTTGCAATTAGAAAACTCTTAAGCAATTAGTTCATTGTTTGAGAAAAAGTGGGTGCCGTGCATAATGTAAGTATAGAGATACTGATGAGGAAGGTAAGAGGGTTCTAAAGTTAGACTTCATCAGTCCTAACTACTGATTAAATGACTCACCCACAAGATACAGGTAAGCTCTGGAAACAGAGAGGACAATTCTGCTTTGAAAGACCTTCCCTTCCATGTTGTCACCCCAGGCCCAGAAGTAGGTTTGCAACTGCCTTTGGAAATCTTTGCTTCTTAGTTCTCATCCATTTGCAACAGCTACAAATGCAGTAGACTCTGCTGTCATGCTCTGCACACCCCAAACCTCTGCATAGCCCAAAGGCTGATGTAAAGGTGTACCTCAACTCACATAACAGCCATGCTCCTAATGTTGTACATGGACAGTTTTATAACTCAGCTCAGTCCGAATAAACTTGAGGAGCTGGCTATTTAAAGGAACCCAGAGGTGAATTCTTTTGTAAAGTAAAGAATCCTTTTGTAATGCAATTAATTATCCCTTAATGTAGCCGTTTTGTAAGTTTGGATTTTTGTATATCGCGTTTACCTTAAGCTTATCTACTGAGGCATTCTGAGCAGGTAACACACCAGATGGCCCTGCCTATACACAAAGATGTCCAGTGCATGGCTCCTTGGGTACTTTCTGAGGAATGACTGGGCCAAAATCATGGCCAGAAAGGCAGCAAGATACAGCAGGGGCTGAAAGCAGGCTCATCACCATTTATATTGCTTGAAATGCCTCCATGTTCTGGATAAAGAAAAACAAAAATACTTGCTTGTGAAGAAATGAAGCAGTCTTCATGTTAAATAGAAATGGTTATTTTTATTGGTAGTAACTGAACAGTGTTTTGCAATTTGTGAAACAGTGTGTTGTGTTTCGTAAAAAAAAAAAAAAAAAAAAAGGTTTCATGAAGTGGTTTCATTCTGTTCTGTTCCACCTCTTTTCTCTCTACTCCCTTTAGACTCCAAACACAAAGTTATGGTATCTTTGGGTAAAGGGTGGTATTTTGATAAAGAAGAAAGAGATAATAGATGCTTCTTTAGCTCCTCTTTTATGAGGCTGGAAGGTTTTCATGTCTTTTCTAAGCCCTGGAGTTGGCAAACCTGAAAATGAGACCATCTGACTGTCACACATCCCAGCCCTGTTTCAGGCAGGAACTCCTGGCACAGAAGCACCCAGTTCAGTATGACTGGGTAAGTTGAAAACGAGAGGGCTACTTGGTTTATGTAAATACTAGTAATAAGGACCCCAGTTTGTGAATATCTAAAGGTAGAAGAGCAAAGGAATGCCTCCAACAATGAATGCCAACTTAGAAGAATAATTGGGCCAGACCACTGGGAGGCAGCCACAGGGTTGAGTTTTTCAATGTGCCCGGAGGTGACTCTCCATTATTCATGGATCTTGCTGCTGCACAAATTCTCTGTGCTTGATGCTGCTTCTGTGCCAGGCAGAATGAATCAGTGGCATAGAGGCACTAGACTTTTCAGTGTTGGTACTGAGTCTGTTAAGTACTTCTTTGGGCTATGATAGAGAATGAAGAAGAAAATAACTACTTTAGAGCCTCTCTTTCTTCCAGCTCCTATTTTCATAAGCAAACCAGAAAAGTCAACTCATTAGTGTTCAGATGCTATGCATTCTAATTTAAAAAGCACTTCACTATCAGTAACTGTCCAGTTATTCCTTTCTTTACCTGTCCATACCATTTATCAAATTCAGGATTCCCATTTTAGTTTAGTTACTAATCGTTTTTATGAAAAATAACATACTTATCAGTATTTTCTTAAGGTTTGTAAAGTGTTTGCATTGTGTTTTCATTTCAATGTGTTTGCAATCGCTCCGCTCTGGAAGAACTGAAATGCTGTCTTGTGAGCATGACGTGAACAGGCTGTTTTGCTCCAGCCACTTTTCTTGTACAACCACATGGATGGACTAGATGTCCTCAGATGTTTTCCATCTTCAGTTTCTATGACTGTGGAATAAATGTTCAGATAGAAACTTCACTTTTGGGTGTGCTATTGGCATTGTCTATGGGATTAGAATGTTTGTATGGTACTAATTCTTTTCTAACAGGCTTCTATGGTGCTATCATTTATGCTTGTGTCCTTGGCATAATCCAAAGTAGCAAAGCTATCCTGAGAAAACTCAGCACTAGCATCAGAAGTAGAACAAAATGGCTGCATCTGAGAGATACCATCTCAATGCTAAGATCTCTGAAAACTACCTTTATTCAATAACTTTAAATATTTTTGAGAAACTTTTTGTATTATTTTATTAATAACATCTTTAAACGCCATGATTACAAAAATGAGTATAGTTGGATTTCAGTCACAAAAAAGCACACTTTCAGTGTTCTTCACCAGAACAACATTCTTCACCAGTGCAACATTCCCCCCACCAATGCCTCCATCTCTCTCCTCCCACAACCTCTGCCTGTATTTGAGACAGGCACTCATTCTCTCACTCATTAATTTTTTGTATTTTTATGTCATATGTTGGAGACAGAAAATTAGTTATGATTGACACAGTCTCTGGCATGAGGAACCTTGTAATTTACACTCATTATAGCCCTGCAACAGACAATATTATAATAGGTAACACTTATTGAACACTTCATAAAACATGATTTTATATAATCTGTATAATAATCCCCTAAAATAAGCATTGTATTTTTAGTCTAGAGAAGTTACTTCTAATTTACAGATGAAAAAAAAAACCCTAAGCATCAGAAAGATTATGTAAATTGTCCATGGTCACTACAATGGTATTAGCACTTGTACAACCATACTAAGAATAGTCATACTACATGGATTATGTATTACTGTTTTTCTTGTACCATAAGACCCCGCCCAGTGCATCTTATAGAGTGAATGCTGCTTGAGTTCAGGGAAGGAGAGCATCCAAAAAGTGCGTGGTGGGGCCAGAGAGATAGCATAGCAGTAAGGCGTTTGCCTTAGACACAGAAGGACAGTAGTTTGAATCCCAGCATCCCATATGGTCCTCCATAAGCCATATACCAAGACTGATTTCTAAGCATAAAGCCAGGAGTAAACCCTGGTTGCTGCTAGGTGTGACAAAAAAAATCAAAAAGTTTGTGGTGTGTTATATGGTCAGGTGCGTCTCATAGAGTGAAAAATACAGCACATAATACATAGTATTCTAATCATAGTCTTACAACCTTCTCTTCTTCCTCAAAACCCCCATTAGTCTTTCTGTGGAAGTCATCCATGATCCACATTGCCTTCCGCATATGCCTCAGTCTGACCTCCATTTTTACAAAACAGAAATAGAAGGCAGTTACCAAACTGCACCTACACTGAAAACAACACTGATTTTGGAATCTCACAGAAAATGTTGCAACATCTTTTTTTGATTCCTAGTCCATTCAATAACAAGTATGAATGCAATTGCAAATCACTCTGCTGTCTCATAGTCTCAGGCAGCTTACAACCCAGGCATTTTTAGCTGCTTGCAAATGTTTATGGATCTGCTAGTTGAATGCATTTTTTTCTCACCTATTTGAGGTAGTGGGGAGAAAGCATAAACTAACTGGCAAGTCAAATGTGATGTGCACTCTGACAAATGCACATAGGTATTATGAGAACAGGGAAGATGTGTATGTTTGCACATAATTAAATCATTAAATAGCTATCTGGCATCTTTACATGTGCAAAGCTTCAAACTTAAGAAGTGATAGCAATTAATTAATTTAAGAATCTGGAGGCCAGAGTAATAGCACAGAGGATAGGGCATTCGCCTTACCTGGGTATGTGGTCGACCTGGGTTTGATTCTCAGCATCCCATATGATTCCCCATGCAGCACCAGAAGTAATTCCTGAGCACAGAGCCAGGAATAAGCTCTGATTTTATCACTGGGTGTGGCCTCCAAACAAAACAAAATTAAACAAAAATAAAATAAAATTTAGGTATTTTAAGTGGTTCTCTGCAGAAACATGAAGAAGGTGAGAGGAAAGTTACCAGAACTATGAAGAGAAAAGGGGAAAAAAATCACTGTGCTAAATTAAATTTGTATCCCAAAGACTACAGAAACATTAAAGGTTTTAAACCAAAGAGGGATCACATTGAAAATGGGTTGTCGGAGCAAGAGTGATATACAGCAGATAGGGCATTTTCTTTGTACATAACCCAGATTTGATCCTTGGCATCCCTATGATCCCCTGAGCCAACCAGCTGTGAAACCTGAGTGTAGAGCCAGGAGTAATCCCTGAGTCGGTCAGGGTCAGGTCCAAAAACCAAAAAGACAGGAAGGAAGGAAGGAAGGAAGGAAGGAAGGAAGGAAGGAAGGAAGGAAGGAAGGAAGGAAGGAAGGAAGGAAGGAAGGAAGGAAGGAAGGAAGGAAGGAAGGAAGGAAGGAAGGAAGGAAGGAAGGAAGGAAGGAAGGAAGGAAGGAAGGAAGGAAGGAAGGAAGGAAGAGCAAGAGAGGGAAGGAAAGTGAAATGGGTTGTTATTGACATACATTTTGTTTACTTATTGAGCAATAAGCAAATGAAGTTAATTGTTTTGATGTTTGGGGATCATGAGGTTTGTATCATGACTTTGCCATATACCATTTAAATTTCATACAGACTTAAGTAAACAAGACCTAGATTTTGGAAACTCAACTTCTACTTTGTCTAAAAAATGGGAAGAAAGTGTAGATCATTTTTCTTTAGGGGACTAAACTAGTTCTATAGTATCAATAATGAAAGTTAAATTTGATAGCATTTAATAGACATTAGACACTAAGCTAGATCTATTTTATATATTGACTCATGCTTAATACAATCCAGTATGTAGTTACTATTATTTTACAGTGTGGATTAATAGGTGGTAGAACTACACATATCCAAGTTTTATTTAATAACTAATACATAATACACAGCAATTGGAATCACAAGAGACAAGGAGAAATACATAAATGTATTAAGATTTCTGACTAAAATTCTATTCAAAATGTTACATGATCTCTCACTATATAGGGGAAGAAGAGTTTCTGGCACATTCCTGTTTAAATTGTTATCAAGGATATATACAATGTTTATATAAGTCTTTAAAAAGAAAGTACTTTTATGATATTCCTGATAACATTCTATGAGTACACATCTCCACTTGAGATAAAAAGAAACAGTGGAATCCTGATAATCATTTTAAAATATATGCCTGAGTGTTGTGACCCTAAATTATATTTCTTCATCTAAGAATGTGTAAAGTATTGCTCAAATCTTACATCCTATCTTTCCCATCATTCTTTTCCAAGGTCTTAATAACTTGAATCCTCAGAATATATTGTTATTTTTCAAATGTGACTATAGGTTGGTTCTACTTGTCTACAACTTCACCCACAAAGACTAAAAATATAATAAGAGAAATAATGTCTATTCAAGGTTACATATTAGAATTCCTACTTTTATCACAAGTAAAATTTTAAACGCATTTTTCTTTTGTTAGAAGCATGGAATTAAATTGACTTGTTCATACAGACCTTTACTGAGGAGTGTGCCAAGGTCCCTGGCTGAGTACTGGGGTAGGTAATTAGACTAAAACACTGTCCTTTTTACATTATAACTTTGCTAATTATTAAGTTGCTAAAAAGAAGACCTTAATGTCTAATGTTTGGCAGAAGTTTTAGCTCCAGTTTGTGGTGGAACAACTACAGAGCTAGAAGGTTAAGTTATTGCCATACCAGGAGTTTCCTGTTAGAGAAATGCAGTCCAACATACACACAGTCCTCAAATTTTCTACTTATTCTCCATGTAACTATCCTGTCAGAGAGACTTTTCTGATAGAAGTTGGTCAAAATTTTCCACAGTCCCACCGCTGCTTGGATTTCTCTATAAAATGTTCTTAAGAAAAACCTTAATAAGTAAAATCTTGCTTGCTTTTGCTTAGGATGCATACCCAGCAGTGCTTGGGGGCATCATCTCAGAGCATGAGTCATCTCTCAAGCCATTACTTTCAAGAAATTCTCTTTAAAGTTTCTGTGGATCTAAGATTTTTGGCATCACACCAATGGTGCTCTGGATTACATCAAGTTGCTTAAAATTGTTCCATGCAGTGCTAGGAATTAAATTTAGGTCCCTATATAAAAAGCATTTACTAACCATTTGAGCTATCTTCCCAGCCCTAGGGACTCTTAACTTAAGGGGTGGGTGGAGGGGGAATAGAATTATGAAGTTTCAAAATTCCTTTATGTATCTGAAGATTAAAAACTATGAATAATCTGCATCCCCAGTGATAACATAACATGTAGGAGGCATTTGCCTTGCACACAGCTGACCTGTGTTGGATCCTCAGCCTCCCATATTTTTAAATTTTTAAATGCATAAATCCCACATGGTCTCCCAAGCACTGCCAGGAATAACCCCTGTTCACAGAGCCAAGAGTAACTCCTGAGCACTGCAAGGTGCAGCCAAAAACAAACATTAAAAAATGATGAATAATATACCCACAAACACAAATTTTGGTGTGCCCATCTTTTGAGCTCTTGTAGTGAGAGAAACCAAATTGCCCCCAAATAACCACCTTTTCCTATTAATAATCTGAAAATAACTATCCATCTCAACTGAAGAAGTTTCCTTTTGAATTTTTTTTTTGGTTTTTGGGCCACAGGGGTTACTCCTGGCTGTCTGCTCAGAAATAGCTCCTGGCAGGCACCGGGGACCAAATGGGATACTGGGATTCGAACCAACCACCTTTGGTCCTGGATTGGCTGCTTGCAAGGCAAACACTGCTGTGCTATCTCTCCGGGCCCTCCTTTTTGAATTTTAACATTTCCAAAAGTTCCAGTGATTTCTTTTACTACATTCCATAAGCCCCACAGTTCCCAATACTAAGACAGCCTGCTTTTTTAGTTTTATTGTCACAGATAATATTCAAACGCAATCTGCCTGGTTGAAAATGCCCTTGGAAGCTTCCCCTAAGGGGAGAGAATTTTGGCCAGCAGTTTCTCTCAACCCAGGGAACAGCCAGAGGACATCTCCAAATTATTCGCAAATGGCCTGAATCACCCAGCACCTACAAACCGAATTAGGAGAGGTTAGTAAGAAAGACTCAAGATGACAGTTGCCATTCAAGAGCGTTTATTCAGGAAAAAGCTGGGTCTTTTATCCCCTAGCAATTAGGGGAGGTTTCACGAAAAGCAGGAAGCATCACTTAGCCAATCACATTTGGCCAGGTATATACACAATATCCAATGATAACATTTCTTCCTCACAAGAAAAATACGGCTAACTTGTTTTTCTGGGGTACTAGGCAGGAAGCTGGATTGCAACAGTGGGGGAGGAACAGATCATAGGACTTCCTTATCTAAGCAGGACATCTGGTTTCAGTTACAGGAACTAGCTTCAAAAGGCAAATGTTATAAACAACTTTAAGGTCAAAGAGGGAGTGGAGAAACATAGCAATACATTGTAAAGATGTTTTGTTCAGAAGTAGAAGAGGGTTCAAATCCCCAGGGCAAATAACAAATGGAACATGCATAGAGCAAGTTCCTGTTGCAAGAACCAAATTTAAACATGCTGCTTTTCCTGTTAGCTCAGGGGCAAAAAACCGCAACTGCCAGCAAAGCAAGAAGATGGCTGGTGGGTGTAAGCTTCTTCACAGAAACGGTGGGTGCTTGGTCGCCCACATCTCCCCCTTCTCTATTAAATAAAAGGCACAACTTGTAGGGTGGAGGGTCTGTGTTAGGCTACCTGATGTGCTCCCGGACCTGGCCATGTCGCCACGATTGGTCAACATGTTGCTCCCAGGATCCGGCATCAGGCTAGCCCCGTGTGACGCGTCTCCACAGCCTAGAACAGAAAGATCTGAAACATCTTTGTTTGTTGGCCAAGCACTCAATCTCCTCAAAGTTGAGGGGGGTAAAATCGGGGGTGTTGTCATCTGTAGCGGTCAGCTGATGATAGTGCACCTGGACGGTGCTCTTGGTTGCTTCATCAACTTGATGTTTAACAAAGGCAGTCATTTTGCGGAAAGCCCAAGGGCCAAAAGAAATGAGCAGCATGAAGCCAATGAAGGGTCCCAATAAAGTTGGGAGCAAGGTACTAACCCATGGGGTGGTAGAAAACCAATTTTGATACCAAATTTCACTTCTGTCTATTTCTGTCTGTCTTTCCTCTAGGCTTTTTTCAATCCTTTTGATGTTATCTCTAACTAGGCCAGTTTGATCTTTAAATACACAGCATTCTTCCTTTAAAGCAACACAAACTCCCCCTACTTTCAAAAAGGCAAGGTCTAAGCCATGACGGTTTTGCAACACCTTCATAAAAGGGGGGAACAGGGGACAGAGATAGCCTTTTTGACAGTAATGAAGTCCCAGGAAGAAGAAGGGTTTCGGTACCCCAGTAATAGGAGGCGCCGAAGGCAAGGGCGCAGAGATCAACATGAAGTACAGGCCAGGAGGTGGTAGTGGAGAGAATACTGGTGGAGTTGGCGATGTCTCCAGCCTCATTGATGATTTGCCAGGTGTAGTTGAAAACAGCATACTGAGGGGAGCGTGACTGGGCCGCTGCACTAGGTGAAGTCGTCGGCAGGTGGCAGTGAAGGAGCAGGAATAGCAGGGAGAGGATCCACGGAGGCGAAAGCGGGAGCAGCAGCGGGGGCATTGTTGCTGGCGGCAGTGCCGACAGGAGCATTGCCAGGGTTCGAGCGTGCTGAATCATTGCAGGACGGGGCAGGGTTCACCAAGGTGGAATCTGAAACAAGAGAGGGAGAAGGTTCCTCAGGGGCAGAGCCCCTGGGTGGGTTATAGAGCTTGACCAGGCGGTCGGGGAGCCAGCGGGTTTCACCCATGGCGGTGTTATGAACACAGGCATGTCCCTTACCCCAGATCAAAACGGGGTGGGGGCCAAGCCAGGCCCCTGTGCGGACATCCTTCCATAAGACTTGCGAAAAGTCATCTTTAGAGGATGGATGCCACAGTCTGTCGGCGGCAGACTTGCCTTGGAGATCCAAGGTAAGAAAGTTGAGCACAAAAAGGGCATGGTTGAGCAAAAGGCAATGTTGGCCTTTGCGAGCATACAGGGAATCACTATCAGAGTAGAGTTTATGGAGCATGTTTTTAAGGGTTTGATGGGTGCGCTCAATAATGCCTTGGCCTTGAGGGTTGAAGGGGATGCCAAACTTGTGGGAAATACCAAATTTAGCACAAAAATCTTGCAGTTTATGGCTGGTGTAGGCTGGGCCATTATCAGACTTGATAGCATGAGGGGTGCCCAGGACAGTAAAGCAGTGCAGAAGATGGGCAATGGCATCACGGGCAGCCTCTCCAGTGTGGAGGGAGGCACAAATGAAACCACTGAAGGTATCAACAGAAACATGAATGTACTTAAGAGTACCGAATGGGGCGAAATGAGTAACATCCATTTGCCAGATGGCCCCAGGGATAAGTCCCCTGGGGTTAACTCCCAGGTGAGGTTCAGGTAGTAAGGAGAGACAGGCTTTACAGTTTTTAACGATAGATCTAGCCTGTTCCCTGGTGATGGAGAATTTCATTTGCAGGGTTTGTGCATTGAGGTGGTGTAATTTGTGAGCTTGAGAAGCCTGATCAAAGGCGGAAGTAAAGGAAGGTGACATAGCGAGGAGGAAAAAAACATGAGAGCGTGTGGCTGCATCCGCAGCAGCGTTGCCCTGAGAAAGGGGGCCTGGAAGGTCCGTGTGCGCTCTAATATGAGAAATAAAGAATGGGTGCTGACGGGCAAGGATGAGTCGTTGGATATCCGAGAACAGTTGAAAGGCAGTGGTAGAAGGTTTGATAAAGGGCACTGTTTCCAAAAGTGGAATAGAAGAGACAATATAAGAGCTGTCAGTATATAGGTTAAAAGGATCAGGCGTGGTTTGAAAGACGTGAAGAACGGCAGAGAGCTCTACCAGTTGAGCAGAGGTATGAGGTGTTTGTATGGTGGTTGCAGAGCCATTAACAGAGATGGCAGCGGACCCATTGGAGCTGCCATCGGAAAAGATAAGAAGAGCGTTAGAAAGGGGAGAAGTGCGAGTGATTTTGGGAAAGAAAACAGGATGTAGCCTAAGAAAATGAATAAGCTTATGGGGGGGGGGGGGTAATGATTGTCAATGATGCCAGGAAAGCAGGTGGCAAAAATGGCCCATTCTTGTTGGTTTTCTAGGAGCCATTGCAATTCTGTGGAAGAGTAGGGAATTACAGCGCGGTCCGGAGACTTGCCAAAAAGTTTAAGAAAAATAGAGCAGCCCTGTTGTAGCAAGTGAACAACCAGGTGGTGGTAAGTGGCTAGGACCTTGGAAGGTGTTGCAGGGAGATGAACCCAAAAGAGGGGTGCTGTTTGCCAAAGAACCGCAGTAGGGGTAAAAGCGGTGGAGCAAACAATGAGAGAAAGGGGCTTGGCGCTATCAAAAGAAGAAAGGAATTGATTTTGAATGGCAGAATGGACAATATCTAATGTACAAATGGCCTCAGGGGTGAGGGAACGAGGACTGGTAGGGGCAGTATCTCCTTTGAGAATGTCGAAAAGGGGTTTGAGGTCCCCCCTGGAGACCTTAAGATAGGGGTGTAACCAGGTAATGTCACCTAGAAGGCATTGGAAATCGTGATAAGTTTTAAGGTGAGCAGTGCGGAGTTGTACTTTCTGAGTTTTAACACCAGAGGGCAGCAACTCAAAGCCGAGGAAAAGATGCAGAGGCTGGAGTTGAATTTTATCTCTGGAGATAGAGAAACCTTTGCTTTGGAGAGCGGATACCAGGTGTGTGGCGGCCTTGGTAAGCAAGGAAGCGTCAGCGGCGATGAGCAGCAAGTCATCCATATAGTGATAAAAGCACACAGAGGGGTACAGGGAGCGAAAAGGATCTACAATAGAGGCAACAAAGACTTGGCAGAGGGTTGGACTGTTTGCCATTCCTTGCGGAAGTACTTTCCACTGAAATCTAGGGTTAGGGCCAGCACAATTGGTGACCGGAAGAGAAAAGGCAAAGCGTTTGCAATCATCGGGGTGCAATGGAATGGAAAAAAAAACAGTCCTTTAGATCCATAACAATTTTGGAGCAAGAAGCAGGAATGGCCGTAGGGACAGGGAGGCCAGGTTGTGTGGCTCCCATGGGGACCATAGTTTTATTAATCTGTCTAAGATCATGTAGCAGACGCCAAGTGCCAGATTTCTTTTTAATAACAAAAATAGGGGCATTCCACGGAGACGTGGAAGGTTCAATGTTGCCAGCTTGTAGCTGTTCTTGTACTAAAGAGGTGGCGGCCGCAAGCTTTTCAGCAGAAAGAGGCCATTGGGGGACCCAAACAGGGTCATCAGAGTGCCAGGAGATTTTAAGAGCAGGGGGCTGAGAAGGAATGGTGGGAACCGATGAGGAGGTAGGAGGAGGAAGAGTAAATTGCGAATAAACAGAGGAGGCAGAGGGAGGGCGATGAAAGCCCAGGCCCTGCCTGGCAGGATTAGGGCGAGCCTGGATGGGTTTGGAAATGCCCTGGAGATGTTTGCCAAGGCCACGGGTGGGAATGTAGCCTTGTTGGAGCATTTGTTGGATAGCTGCTTTATTTTTGCATTTAATGACAAGGATGCCCATTTGTTCCATGAGGTCCCTGCCCCAGATTTAATGGGGAGGTCAGGGATAATATAGGGGCGAACAAGGCCAGTGTCTCCATCCTCATCTTGCCAAACAAGTTTATTAGCACTAACCAGAACTTGTATGACAGAGCCTGCCACCCCTGTGACATTGTCAAAGGAGGTGGCCGTAGGCCAGTCCTCGGGCCAATCCAGAGGGGAAAAACAAGTAGTATCAGCTCCGGTATCCAAAAGGCCCGTGAAGGGGCGTCCCTGAATGGTGAGTGTAAGGATGGATGAAGGTCGTGCCTGACACATGGCTTTGACCCAAAAGATGTCAGAGGAACCTGGGTGAGTGGCGCCACGCTGTCCAGGGACAACTTGCACAGGATGGAAAGGGGCAGTGGCAAGTAAAATAATCTCTCCAGTATAGTCATTGTCCACAACAGATGGCTGGATAATCAAACCCTTGATGGTCATGGAGGCCCTGCCAATAACCATAAAGAAGTGCCCCGGTGGTGGAGGCCCAAAAATACCAGTGGGGATTTTATAAATGCCATGTTTGGGGGTTAATAAGTGGGGGGAGGAGGCGCACAAGTCCACTCCTGCGAAGCCTGCGGTGGCCCTGATAAGGGAGGTTGCTGGGGGGTGGGGAGGGTGGATGGCTGGTGCGGGCGCTGTTGATAAAAAACCTGTTGGTTCAGGGGCGCAGAGGGTGCGGTGCCGCTGGTGTCCCCTGAAGCTGGCACAAAGTTGATGGGCCGAGAGTGGGAGCGCAGGGTCCGGGGGCGACCCCTGTCCCCGTTTCCCTGCTGGGCATTGCGGGGGGGGGGGCATGAGGCTGAAGGGGGTTGCCCTCAATGTCGGTGGTGGAGCGGCAGTCCGCGGCCCAGTGGCGGCCACGGCGGCAGTGCGGGCAAAGGGAGGGGCGGGCGGAAGCGGAGCCAGCCTGCATGGGTGGGGCTCGGCGCTGTGGGCATTGAGCTGCGAAATGACCTGGTTGAGCACAGTGGAAGCAGTGCTTGCCTTTAGATTGGCCCTGAAAAGCAACCAGGGCACTGGCCACCTGGTGAGCGAAAGGGTTGGCTTCACGACAAAGAGTGATCATGTCATGTAGAGACTTGCCTGCCATGCGGCCTTTCAGAAGGGTGCGGCATGTTTGATTGGCATTTTCATATGCTAATTGCTTAATGAGAGGGTTTTCAGTGTCAGAGGAAGGAAAGCCTGATACTTGTTCCACAGCTTCTAAAAGGCGTGAGATGAAAAGGTGGTAGGGCTCATCCTGACCCTGCAGGATTTGGGCTAACGGCTGTGAGGGGCCATCTTTGCGCGGCAAAGCGCGCCAGGCCTTCATGGCCGCAAGAGATGTGCTGCCCAAAATGGCGGGCGGGAGTTGCTGTTGGGCCTGAACATCATCGAAAGGTTCAGAGCCAAAAGCTGACAGAAATAGTGTTTGTCGCCCTTGGCGAGGTCCTTGCAATTAGTAGTAAAATCAGCTTCCCAAAGTAAAAAGAGCTCTGGTTTAAGTGCGCTACGTGTAACAAGTCTCCATTCAAAGGGCAGCATGGAGCCGCCGTAGCTCATGCTTTCAAGGCAGGAGATTGTGTACGGGGCTTGGACGCCGTAGTCCCTAACTGCTTTCATAAATTCCTGAAGGTCCTTGCGGGTTAAAGCCTGATATTCAAGGTACTGTTGTAGAATGGGGGGGGGGAGGTGCATTAGATGCAAGGAGCAAGACAAGATTTGAGCAGGAAGGATGTGAAGAGAAAGGAGCAGGATCCAAAGGAGGAGCAGTGGTTGCCGGCCCGGAGGCACCAAGGTCTGAAGGGGACGGAGGGCGCGTAGAGCAGGCGGGGGAAGGTTCTCGAGTGGGAGGCGGATTTTTGCCCTTCTTGGGGCGAGCGCCCCCGCGGGCGGAAAATGGCGGAGGGGGAGGGAGGGTGGGGAAAGGGTCGGAGGGGGGGCAGGTGGATCTGCAGGCTGAGGCGGACGAGGTTTGACTATCATGGGGAATTGAAAATGAGAGGAAGGGGAGGAGAAGTTAGCAAGGCGTTCGAGGGCAGCAGGGAGATTTTCAAGAGGGGCTAGGCGTTCAAGAGTATCAGAGAGCTTTTGAACAGTGATCTGAAGTTGAGATAGAGAGGGTTGGGGTTCAAGAGGGTGGGGATTGAGAGGGGCAAGGGTAATGGAAGAGGGGGTGCGGCTGGTAAGAAGCTGCCTGTTCGTCCAAAAAGGCTGCGTCTTCAGGACGGAGTGTATCCTCATATGGAGGCGCTGACGCTTTAAGGGCAGAAAGGGAGGGATACAACGAGCGCGAGGTTGGAGCAGGAGGAGAGGACGGAGAAAGAGAAGCCAGGGGTTTGGGGCAGGAGGAAGGTGGGTCTGGGTTAAGAAGGGCAGGTGGAATATCGGGCGGAAGAGAATGAGAAGGCAAGGACAGGTCCACAGAGGAGCCAGAACGGGAAGTGCAGCGAGAATGCTCATGGGAGGCATAATCAAGAGCTTGTTGAGCCTGGGAAACAACGGCGCGACTAGTAGGAGAGAAGGGGACATCAACAATAATGCCTTGAAGCAGTTGCCAATATTGCATGACGAGTTTGCGGTGGGGTTCATCGTGTTGCTTGTAACAAAACGCCTCAAGCTCATTGCCAATCTGACACCAAGTGGAGTTGGCGATGCGAGGGGCAGTAATAGTAAACCACGGACATATGTCGTGGAGGAGCGCAAAAAATTCACATAAATCTTTTTTGGAAACCTCTATGTGTCTAGCCTTAAGCTCAGACTGAATATCTTTGATGAATTTAGCTTCAGTACTTAATGCTTGTCCCATAGTTAGAGAATATATAGGGCTCCAAGGGCCAATTGAGGAGCTGATGGGTCGACAATTGATGTGCACGTGCAAATGAAGGCTAACTACTACCCAGCGTCAACCCTGATGGGGTCTTACCCGACGTCTTATGGGCAAGCTCTGGACTCGCCGCCTCCGCCGACCGGTGAAGGATGATAGTTCGAGACACTTGCGTTGGGCGCCACTTGAAAATGCCCTTGGAAGCTTCCCCTAAGGGGAAAGAATTCCGGCCAGCAGTTTCTCTCAACCCAGGGAACAGCCAGAGGACATCTCCAAATTATTCGCAAATGGCCTGAATCACCCAGCACCTACAAACCGAATTAGGAGAGGTTAGTAAGAAAGACTCAAGATGACAGTTGCCATTCAAGAGCGTTTATTCAGGAAAAAGCTGGGTCTTTTATCCCCTAGCAATTAGGGGAGGTTTCACGAAAAGCAGGAAGCATCACTTAGCCAATCACATTTGGCCAGGTATATACACAATATCCAATGATAACATTTCTTCCTCACAAGAAAAATACGGCTAACTTGTTTTTCTGGGGTACTAGGCAGGAAGCTGGATTGCAACAGTGGGGGAGGAACAGATCATAGGACTTCCTTATCTAAGCAGGACATCTGGTTTCAGTTACAGGAACTAGCTTCAAAAGGCAAATGTTATAAACAACTTTAAGGTCAAAGAGGGAGTGGAGAAACATAGCAATACATTGTAAAGATGTTTTGTTCAGAAGTAGAAGAGGGTTCAAATCCCCAGGGCAAATAACAAATGGAACATGCATAGAGCAAGTTCCTGTTGCAAGAACCAAATTTAAACATGCTGTTTTTCCTGTTAGCTCAGGGGCAAAAAACCGCAACTGCCAGCAAAGCAAGAAGATGGCTGGTGGGTGTAAGCTTCTTCACAGAAATGGTGGGTGCTTGGTCGCCCACACCTGGTGCTCAAGTAATCCACTTGTTCAAAAACCAATAGTTACGCATAGATTTTTCCATATAAGAAAAGACCAGTGAGGGGAAAGTGTCCTATAATTAAATGCAATTCCATCATGTGTCCAGAGCAGCCCTGAGTTGTGTATGTTGAGTATATATATGGAAAGAGGATTAAAGAACTCATAATTAATTAGAGGACCTTGTAATATCCCTAATTAGACACTTTATTGTATAACTTCCGTCACAAATCTTGCCAAAGATTTGATATATGTCAAAGAAGAACATGTAATTCGCCTCTTTCCATCTTTGTAAAGGTGTGATGAACTTTACACAGCCCCTGACCACAGATCTATAAAGGCTTATAGTTTGCTGAGTACTCTTAAAGTTGTCTTTCAAGAATCTCCAACAAAAGTTGGTGCATTATATACCCTGATAAATAAATTACAATCTTACACCCCCATAGTAAACTATATGAAGAGAACAGAGTATCAAATAAACGATCATCTCTCCCAAAAACAGTCTCAATAAACTGGAGAAAAGTGCTTCAGCTAATCGAAGAAATGAATACTTGATTTTTTTTAACTTCTATTGAATCACCAGGAAATGCAAAGTTGCTTGTGATTGAGTTTTGGTACCATAATGTCAGAGTATCCATCCCTTCACCAGTGTCCACTTCTTTCCACTAATGTTTCAGTGCCACCTAGCTTGCATCTATGGCATACATTTTCCTTTCTATTATTTCTATTTTCAAGCATTGCGGTCTACAATACTGTTTCATATTACAATTACAATACATATTACGTTACCTTTCTTCATCCCCTAGTTTTTGTCCAGTGATTATCTTTCAGTGTCATTGTCATACTAGTCCCTTCTCTGTCCTAACAGCCCCACCCTACCCCCCTGTAAGCTTCCAACTAAAGACCAGTCAAATTGGCCTTCATTTCTATTTATCTGGGTATTATTCCCATACTATGTTTTTTTAAATACCCTACAAATGAGTCCAATCATTCTATGTCTGTTCCTTCCTCACTGACTCATCTCACTCTTCATAATATTCTCCATTTCCATACATGTATTATTGAATTTTGTGACTTCACATTTTTTCTAACAACTGCATAGAATTTCATTAACCATAGATACCTGTTTCTTTTTCCACTTATTCCTTGCTGGGTAAAGCTATATACACAGAGCTCACACCCTGCTTTACCCAAACAGAGGCTTTGCCCTTAGCTTCCTTTTCCCTTAACCCACCAAGGCTTGATTAGTATTAGGTACTTTTGTCTTTTAACTATGCCTGCCCTTACCCATTTGTGCATTGAGAATGAATAATAAAGACTGAGTGGGAAAGTGACTCTGCACTCAGTCCATGAGGCTGGAATCACCCTGGCCCCAAGCTTCTTCCTCTATGTCTGTCTTATTTTCTTAAATCTTGCAGCATCCCTGCTTCAAACATATACACCTGGAGTTAGATTACAAGTGAAGCCTCTACTTTGGGAACATCAGTTGCTTCCAAAATCTGATTATTGTGAATAGTGCTGTATTGAACATAGGGGTGCAAATGTCTTTTCTGTGTTGTGTTTTTGGGACCTTAGGGTATATTCTTTTCCTTTGTTGTTTTTGGGCCACACCCTGCAGTGCTCATGGGGTTACTCCTGGCTAAGTACTCAGAAATCACTCCTGGCAGGTTTGAGGGACCATATAGGATACCATATGAGATCAAAACCAAGTCCTTCCTGGGTCAGCCACTTGCAGGGCAAATGCTCTACTGCTGTGCTATCACTCTGGCTCCTTCTTAGGGTATATTCTTAGTAGTGGATTGCTAAAAGAACCAACATTACCACCAGCAGTGAATGAACATCCCTTTCCCCTCACATCAATTAAGTAACATTAATCAATTAACATTAGTTGCGGCTATATTTTGTAATTAGTGCCAATCTCTTTGGTATAAGATGGTATATTGCAGTTTTGATTTATATTTTCCTGATAATTAATGATGAGTTTGGATATATCTTTCTTGTAATGTTCTCTTGATGCTTTTTATATGTTAAATATTAATCCTTTATTGGATGAGTAGTAGACAAATAATATTTCCGTCTGTGGGATGTACTTGTTTACTTAATTTCCTTTGAGGTGCAGAAATTTCTTGGTTTTTAGGTCACACCCGGCAATGCTCAGGGGTTACTCCTGGCTCTATGCTCAGAAATCACCCCCGGCAGGCTCCGGGGACCACACGGGATGCCGGGATTTGAACCAGCGACCTTCCACATGTAAGGCAAACGCCTTACCTCTGTGCTATCTCTCTGGCCCTGAGGTGCAGAAATTTCTTAATTTAATGCAGTTAATTTGTGTATGTTTGCTTCAATTTGCTTGGTAAATGGCATTTAATCTTTAAAGGTGCTCACATTTCAATATCATGAAGAGATCTGCCTTTTTCCTCTACTTCATTAATTCAGATCTGATGTTGATGCCTTTAATTCATTTTTATCTGATTTTTGTGCATGAAGTCAGGAAGAGGTCTAAGTTCATTTTTAATTTTGTACATGGCCAACCAGTTTTCTCAACATCACTTATTAAAGTAGTTTTCCTTGTCCCACGTCATAATATTTCCTCCTTTATCAAAGATTATTTGATCATATTTTGAGGGTCTATCTCTGGATTTTCAATTCTATTCCGTTATCTTTCTTTATTACAGTACCATACTGTTTTAATTACTACTTCTTTGTAGTACAATTTAAAGTTTGGAAAAGTTCTGCCTCTCAGCTTCTTTTTGGTTATTCAGGGGTGAAAGGTAATTATTCCATGTGCATTTCAGAAGTGTTTGATCTATTTCTTTGAAAAATGACATGGGTGGGCCCGGAGAGAAAGCACAGCGGTGTTTGCCTTGCAAGCAGCTGATCCAGGACCAAAGGTGGTTGGTTCGAATCCCGGTGCCCCATATGGTCCCCCGTGCCTGCCAGGAGCTATTTCTGAGCAGACAGCCAGGAGTAACCCCTGAGCACTGCCGGGTGTGGCCCAAAAACCAAAAAAGAAAAAAAAAAAGAAAAAAAAAAGAAAAATGACATGGGTATCCTATTAGAGAATGCATCAAATATATATAATTCTCTGGGGAGTATTGCCATTTTGATTATGTTAATCCTCACCATTCACAGAGAATGTTTCTATTTCTTCATGTCTTTAAATAGTGTTTTGTAGTTTTCCTTGTAGCCTTTTACCTCTGATTAAGCTGATTCACAGGTGTTTGATTTTTGGAGGCGTAATTGTGAATGAGATTTTTTTTTATTTATCTATCTTTTATTTTATTTTTTTGGTTTTTTGGGTTACACCCAGCAGCGCTCAGGGGCTACTCCTGGCTCTATGTTCAGAAATCGCCCCTGGCAGGCTCGAGGGATCATCTGGGATGCCAGGATTCAAACCACCGTCCTTCTGCATGCAAGGCAAACATCTTAACTCCATGCTCTCTCTCCAGCCCATATTTCTCTTTTACTTTTTTGCATATAGGCAAACTATAAACTTTCACATGTCAATTTTGTACCATCACTCTACTGTGCAAAAATCTATTGTTTCTAGATGTTATTAGTCTTTAGGATTTTTTAAAATATAGTATCATGACATCCACATATACTATGAGTTTGACCTTTTTTCTAACTTGATACCCTTAATATCTTAATAACTTTCTTGCCTAATTGCTATGGCAAGTGTTTCCAGTATTATATTGAGTAGAAGTGGTGATAGCTTTCCATATTTAGTATGTTTTCTATGGAATTGTTTTGAGAGATTTTTATCATGTATTCTGGATATTATCAAATGTTTTCTGCATTTATGATCATATAGTTCTATTGATCATATTAATATAGTACATCATGTTGATTGACTTACATATGTCAAACAATCCTTGCATTCCCAGGATGAATCCCAATTAGTCACAGTGTTTGATCTTTTGGATTAGTTATTGAATCCTATTTGCTAGTATTTTGTTAACATTTTTGTATCAGGGGTATTGTTCTGTAATTCTTTTTGTGATGTCTGCTTCAATTTCCTGAAAGCCTTAAAAGGGTTGAGATATAGTCATCTTTCAAGATTTGAAAGAACTTACTAGTGATCAGCTGGATCCGCTGGATCAGCTGCTTGCAAGGCAAACACCGCTGTGCTATCTCTCCGGGCCCACCCATGTCATTTTTCAAAGAAATAGATCAAACACTTCTGAAATGCACATCTTTCAAGATTTGAAAGAACTTACTAGTGAATCCCTCTGGGCCTGGGCTTTTGTTTTGGGAGAGACTTTTGATTATCATTTCTATTTCTTTTATAGAGATAGGTCTGTTCAGGTGCTCCATAATTTTCAGAGATAGCCTTGGGAGGCTATAGGAAAATTTATTCATTTTTCTAGGTGTTCTTAATTCCTGGCACATAGATTTTCAAAGTAATGTCTGATGATCAGGAGAATTTATTTATTCTTCTAGGTTCTCTTGTTTCGTGACAGATAGATTTTTCAGTCATCTCTGATGATCCTTTGAATTTCCATGTTGTCTGTTGTGATCTCTCCTCTTTTATTTTAAATTCAGTGTATTAGGACTCACTTTCTCTAGAGTCTAGCTTTTCTCTAGAGTCTAGCTTTTTCTCTAGAGTCTAACTTTTCTTTATTTTTTTCAAAGACCCAGTTTGGTTTCATTTATCTTTTGTATTTTTTTTTAAATTTCCAATCCACTGATTTTTGTTCCACATTTTATTTATTTTTTTCTTTTTGCATGCCTTGGGCTCCTTTTGTTGGTCATTTTCCAATTTCTTAAGTTGTATGATCCACTTATTTATGTGAACCATTAAAAAATAATTTCTTTACGTAAACACCGAGATTACAAACATAATTGTAGTTGAGTTTCAGTCATAACAAGAACACCCCCCTTCACCGTGCAACCTTCCCATCATCAATGCCCCCATCTCTTCCCTCCCCACCCCCTGCCTGCATTCGAGACAGACTTTCTAGATCCCTCACTCACTGACATTATTATGATAGTTCTCAGCATAGTTATTTCTTTTAACTGCGCTCACCACTCTGTGGTGAGCTTCATATCTTGAGCCTATCCTTCTGGCCCTTATCTCTGGGAATTGTTTCAATGTTCTTAAAACCCATAGATGAGTGAGACTATTCTATGTCTCTCTCCCTCTAATTTCACTCAGCATGATAGATTCCATGTCCATCCACATATAGGAAAATTTCACGACTTCATCTCTCCTGACTACTGCACAATATTCTATACTCCTAGGCTATATCCCTAGGAGTGGTTTAGCTGGGTCAAATGGGAACTCAATTTCCAGTTTTTGGAGGAATCTCCATATTGCTTTCCATAAGGGCTAGACTAGACAGCATTCCCACCAACAATGAATTAGAGTTCCTTTCTCCCCACATCCCTATGTGAAACCATTTCTTCCTGATAATTACAAATCTATAAACATTCATCAACACCCCTTTTCCTGTATCCTACAAGTTCTGGTATCTCATTCTCATTTGTTTCCAAGAATCTTATTTCCTCTTCAATTCCTGTTCAATTTCCAGGTATTTGAGATAATTTTCTATTTCTTTCTTTTGTGATTTCTATTTTCAGCGTATCATGGTTTAAGATAGTTGATACAATTTCTATTCTCTTGTATTCAGGGAAGTATGTTTTGTGGCCTAGCATGGTCTTGTTTAAATAATTTCCCATGTGCATTGGAAAATGTGCATTCAACTTTGGAGAGAATGTGGTCAGTGATAGCATAGCGGTAGGATGTTTACCCTGCATGCAGCCAACCTTGGACGAATTCTAGTTCAATTCCCGAGCCTGCCAGGAGCGACTTCTGAGCAACTTTTGAGCACAGAGCCAGGAGTATCCCCTGAGCGCTGCCAGGTATGACCCCAAAACAAAACATAAAGATATATATCTACATAGAGATATCTCCATATATCTGCATATATGCTAGCTAGCTATATATCTGCTTTATATATATATAAAGATATATATATATATATCTGCTTTATATTTATATGTAAAATCACCCCAAGTGCTTTATCTTCAACCTCAGGTAAACAAGTCTGAATTAGTCATGGATAAAATAATCCAAACCAGGCTGAGGGTGAAAAACGTATAATTGGAAGTCTTCTCATATCTTCCCCAAGCTGACTTCTAGAACTGCCATTTTATTGAGTACTGCAGCTGGGTGGGGCAATAAGGACAGATAGCTCAGGCTATCCTGAGCCAGAGTTACCCTGGTTTACAAGACAATCTGTTTTGGGGTAAATCCAATTTGTAAAAAAAATATACAAAGGGATGATCCATTTTAGGTAAAGTAAGGTGTAACCTAACATTTATTTGTATAATTTATATCTACGCATTTGTTATATATATAATTTATGCTAAACTTCTATTATCCATTTCTTCCTTCAAAACCAGTATTTCCTTGCTGAGTTTCATTCTGATTGATTATAGAGAAATTGTGTTGAAATCTCCAACTAATGATGTGCATCTGTCAATGCCCCCCTTGAAATCTATTGCTTTAAATATTTTGCTTGTCTCTTATAGGTATATTTATGAGTGAATTCTTCATGATGTATGCATACCCTTTTGGCCAGACAGAATAGTGGGTAAGGTGCTTGCCTTACACACAACTGACCTAGGTTCAATCCCCCATTATCCCAGTATCACCAGGAGTGATTCTGGAGAGCCAGGGGCAACCCCTGAACATTTCTAGGTGTGGCCCAAAACAAAAAGTAAATGACAGTTTCTTATAACCTTTTTAAGCCTGAATTCTATGCCATCTTATATTAGTCTGGCCACCTCAGCATTTCTGAGAAAGTTTTTTGCTTGAAGGATTGTTTTTCATCCTTGTGTTTGTTCTGACTATTCAACTGTTTTGTTTTTGTTTTTAGGGCCACACCCAGTAACGCTCGGGGGTTACTCCTGGCTATGCACTCAGAAATCGCCCCTGGTTTGGGGGACCATATAGGACACAACGGTCCATCCTAGGTTAGCACGTGTAAGGCAAACGCCCTACCACCTGCACCACAGCTACGGCCTACAATGGTTTCTTGCAGATAGCAGAATGTTGGGTTTAATTTCCTAATTCATTTGCTATTTTGTCTTTCCATTGGTACATTCAGACTGTTGACATTAAATATTGACATGGAGTTTTGTGTCATCTTTTTGTAGGTTGTTTTTTGGGTTGTCTTGTCTTAAAGCAGCCCCCTTCAGTTCAGTTCTTGAATTATTTATAAAGTAGTGTGAATGAGAGACTAAGAGGCTCAAGTATTCTTTGAGAGGTTAATTTCATTGAGATTTTTTTTACATTTCCTCATTGTCTTTGAGTCTGGAGGTTCTTAATAGGGCTGTTGTAAATGATAGGGACATTCTTTTTTTGTTTTTTTGGTCTTTGGGCCATACCCAGTGTGGGGTTACTCCTGGCTCTCTGCTCAGAAATCACTCCTGGCAGGCACAAGGGACCATATGGGATGCCTGGATTCAAACCACCATTAGTCCTGGGTTAGCCACTTGCAAGTCAAACACCCTACTGCTGTGCTATCGCTCCAGCCCAGGGACATTCTTTTTAATGTAATTTCCTTTTGATCTTGGTGTTTTCAGCATTCTATCTATAGCTATGTCTATAGCTATATGTCCCAGAAGTATTTCATTAGGTCTCTATTAACTGGTACCTTTCTGGTCTCCTGAGTCTGGATGCATGTGTTCTTCAGCTCTGGGAACTTCTCAGCAATGATATCTTTGACTGTTGCCTGTTGCTTCTTCAAGTTGCCTTCCTGGCTCTCCAAGTGATTCTTATGCTGTTTCTCTTGGATCTACCCTAAAGTTCTGGTCTACTGTTCATTTTTTTTTTCCATCTTCTGCTGTGGCCTGAAGATATTTTGCATCTCTTCTTGGAGCTCATTTAATTTTGTCCTCTGTTGCAGTTACTCTACTCTTGAGACCCCCCATGGTGTTTATTTCATCTACCAATTTTTTTAGTTTTGACATTTCTACTTTCATATCCTATTTTATTGGCTGCCCATTTCATTTTCTTTGCGTTCATTAAACATTCTAATTTCCTTTCTGAAATCATTTTCAAAAATTACATAGATGGGTATTCCTGGCTGAATCTTTAGGGTAACTATCTTCATTCACTACCCATGGTGGAGACCTACATTGTTTTACCCTGGTGCCTATAGTAAACCAGGGGTGAGTTTTTCCAATAAGCTCTTGGTGTCCCACCCACTTCCAGAGAAGACAATGGGCAGAACTCAGTGGATGATGGTCTTTTCTTTACTCTTCAAACATATACCCTTCCAATTTGGTATTCCTATGTAACTATATAGGAATATAGGGCTTTTGTTTTTGTTTTGTTTTTTACCTAAACTTACTGCTTCTCTGTGACTAGGATCTATTTGCCCCCGAAATTTCTTTTCGGTGGGATTTTGAGGGAATACTGATTAAATAAATGGCTAATGCACAATACTGTTGACCGAAGGCAGTGCTTCTCAAATAGTGGGGCGCTCTCCCGAGGGGGGGGGGGCATGAGGCTCCATAAAGGGGGGCACATTTGACCTTGGCAAACACTGTCATAACAAGTTAAGCCCTGTGTTTATGCCTCTGTATGTCTCTGGAGCTGAGAGTTGCTGTGTCCTGCTTCAAACCCCGCTTCGAAAAGCTATGCATTGCAAAACATGCTCGCTGTAGCCATTAATCCAAACATCACCTCTGATTAAAAAATCAGCTCAAATTATTTTATATATTTTTGTTTTTCAGGTTAAAGTTTTTTTAATAAGGATACTATTTACAGTTACTTGGGGGGGTGCAAAAATATTTTCTTCTTCCTAGGGGGCATGACATAAAATAATTGAGAAGCACTGACCTAAGGTGACTGGAGTAATTAAGCTGCCCTGGTGAAAGTTCAGTACAAGAAGTTAAGATGTGGAACATAATGGAGTATGGTGGGAAAAATGATCTGTTGGCCAGTTAGCTGCTGTTGGCCTCGAAAATCATGCCTTCTGCAGATCTGCCTTGTGACAGGAGCCAAACATTGGGGAATCGGAGAGATATGAAAGGGGCATCAAATAGATCACCCACTCAGAAAAGATGCCTTCTGCTAGATTCAAAATAAATACCTTAAACACCAGTCTCTTAATCTAAGTTATTTCTATTAACTAGAATTCTAAAGTACATATAAAATCTATTGGGGCCGGAGAGATAGCATGGAAGTAAGGGTTTGCCTTGCATGCAGGACGACGGTGGTTCGAATCCCAGCATCCCATATGGTCCCCCGAGCCTGCCAGGAGCGATTTCTGAGCATAGAGCCAGGAGTGACCCCTGAGAGCTGCTAGGTGTGACCGCCCCCACCCCCCAAATCTACTAATAATGACAGACAAGTTTCAGAAAAAAAAAAAAGGAAATTGACTTGTGCTTTATTTGAAGTTTATGGAGTATCAAGTTATCTCTGGTAACAGATAACAACTAACAATCTCCGTAGAGAGAATAAGAATAATCCATAGTGCACCAAGTCTTCCCTATATTAAACTCTCAGATTCTGGACATTAACTTTACCACTTCAGTCTGTTCCCTATCCTCTCCAATTTTCATTTCATTGTGAAAGGAATTTTATGACTTGAAATTGTTTGGGCCTTAAAATTTTTAATATTTAAGAGAAAACTCAAAACAAAATAACGATGAAGCCATCAAACTATAACAAGTTAATTAATAAGGGAGTGAATTTACTCATCCTGGACATAATTTCATTAAGGCTTCAAACTATCCAGGAAATAGTAACACAATTATAATCATTTTATAAATCAGGTTTACAAAAGTTTACTACTATTCAAATCAAGAAAGTCTGTACCCATACAGATAGTTTATATCTAAAATATCATCATGCCTACCACTAAAGTAGTCATGTATCTCCACTTTTTGTTCCCTTTTCTGTATCAAAAATACTAACTTCACTTCTTCAGGAGGAATGAACAATCCACTATTATACAGTGAGCCTGAAGAACAAAATGTTGAAAACCAAAAAAGCAGGAAATTAAACAAAGCTGGAAGGAGAAACAAATGAGTTGTTTGCTTTAAATTCATCCTAAAATCCCAGGCTTACAGTCAACAGTCTGCCACTGGAATTTTCGTAACTATTACAGAGGAGAACCAGGACTTAAAATTTGTGAAAAGGCAGTTGACAGAAAAACTGCCCTCCAGGTGACAGCCAAGAAGAGGAGAGGTAGAGGTTTGGTGGTTAATAAGCAGTTATCTGGCTAGCCAGCCCCCTTTCTCTTGGCTTGTATCAACCAATGTAGATGCGGTGGAAATCATTGGCACCAAAAGCAGCATTGCATTTGGGACACTTGCGTTGACGGGTATCATAGCGTGTCTTCACACATTCAAAACAGAAAACATGAAAACACTTGGTAAGTACAGCATCTTTTTTACGCATATTGCAACACGGACAGGTCAGGCGTGCCTAAAAAAGAAAACAAAACATCAAGATTATGTGAGCGAAGATTCACATAAAGGTTCATGAACCCTGCCAGCCTTTTTAACAAGAAAAGTAAAAACAAAAAGAAAACCCACTTGTGGCTTACCATTATGTAGAAAAAAACTAGCACTTTTCCAGTATAATTACAATATATAAATAAATATATTTAGTAATATATGTATAATATATAGAATTTTATATATAATCATATATATTGTTATTCATACATATATAAATATTTCAAGTCACTTCAAGAAAAGAAGGGAGAGAGAAAGGCTGTTATTTTAACCTTATAATCCTTAATCTCCTCCATTAGAATCTCATCACATTTTGGTACATTGTCCGGTTTCTTTGTGGTTTCTAGCTTCCTTCGCAGTCTAGAGATGTCCTCCTGTGGTAGGAAAGCATACCCCATTAGAGCTGTTTCCTAGATCAAGCATTTTCTGAGAAAAAAACACTGCTCTAACTTGAACTTTGTTATGATAAAAAGGGATTTCTGTCCTTTCAAGTCCAGTTATCTTTTAAGAATACAGAAATAAACGTGGCAAGACATTTTGTTTCCAAACACGCAGCCATCGTATGACCAAATCTGAGATGTTTCTATTGTCAGATAGTTTACAGTTCTTTGAAAGTACTAACTACTAGAGGAAGTGAGGATTTTCCTGAAAAACATATAAAACTTGACATTCACTTTATTTTAGGGCAGTTTTAAAGCTGAAAGTAGCTTTGATTAAAATAATTTACTTATTTATGGATACAGACAGAAAGCAATAAAAAAAGGCAGCATTTCAAAAATAGAAAATTGTAGGGGAATTTTAAAATCCTCTAATACTGTTTTATTTCTGCTTTTGTATAAATCCATTAATTCAGTCCTTTACTAAGTATTTATTACATGCACAATAGTTGCTGGAAACTATGGCAGGCTCTAGGAATATGACAGTAAAGAAAACAGTCAAGAAACTTACTGTGGGGTAGGAAAACAGCTTTACCTAATAAATATTTAAAAACATTGCTTAGAAAACATCTTGACACATTGGAAAAAACAACTGATCTTACCTGGGCTCGTTTGAAGTTGAACATATCCTTTTCTTTGGTGACACTGTTTTCTACAATCTCATCCTGAAAATCATGCAGCTTCTTCTGAGCTAACTCCAACTGTGTTTTGAGGTCATCTGCAAGCTGGGCTGCTTCCATTGCCTGTGATGGATGTATAAGATACCTTGTTACTTTTTTTTTTAATAATATAATTTTTATTTTAATCATAGTGGCTTACATATCGTTCACAGTAATATTTTAGGTACATATTAACATTGAATCAGGGGAATTACCATCACCGAATTGTCCTTCCTCCAGCTCCGTTCCTGTCCTGCCTCCCATATCCTCCACCCTCACCCCAGGGGCTGCTAGGATGAGTGGTCCCCTCTGTGCCTAGCTTACTACTTAGTGATCTTACAACTGTTTGGTCATGGTACCTCCATTATATCCCCCTTTAATTGGGAGGCAGGACTAGATCAAGTTATTGGTTTTGTTTGAAGAGAAAAGTAATAAAATGGGGTAAAAATCAAATACGCCGAAAATGGGCGGAGTCCTCGGTTTGAGAGACGAAGGGGAAAAAGGTGAAAATCACAACAGTATAAAAGGAAGTATCAAATAAAATATCAGTGAGCACTACAGCAATAAAGATAGGCACCACATAATAGCCATGGTCTTGAAATAAAAAACATGACAGAACACAAAACGAAAGAAGAGAAAAGAAAGAAAAAAAAAATGGAGACAAGTTCAATATCCACACCAAATCAAAGAAATCGACAAAAACTAGATAAATAAAAAAAATTATTTTGTGCTTTTTGTCTTTTTTCTTTTCCCTCCTGCATAGGCACGGTAAACACTGGGGTCATTCGAAAACGAATTCCCTTGGCCTAAGATACAGGGTTTCTCCACCCTTGGAGTATATTGTCACAGGATTAACTCCTTTCTAGTTCATTCGCTCTTCCCTTGGTGCTTTTGTGGTGTATGGAAGACTTCTGCTCCATCCTGGGTGATAAAATCAGACCTCTGTATCTAGAGATCTCGGTCTCTGCACAGGTCGAGGATGGAACTTATGATGAAGTCTTTCTTTGTGGTTCTAGAAGTTCTGTTCCCTCAGTATCATTTTAATCCGTCTTCTGTGGTTGGTGGTCTTGGTCTTTGCACTGATCCTAGGATGGAGCCTGGGATAGCATCTTTCGTTATGTTTCCAGAAGACCCACTAAGTTGCTATTGTCTCAGTCAGATCTCTGGAATTAAAGATCATGGGTGTTGTGCAGGTCGTAGATCAAACCCTAGACTAGGGCTTTTTTATTGGTCCCAGGATACATACTGCCCGGTCATGGTTCTATCAGCCAGTCATCTATAGATTGCGATCTTGGCTTTTGCACAGACCACAGGGTGACAAGTCTTCTGATTTTGTCTTATCGTTAGCTGGTGAGGTAGGATAACCTGCTCTTAGGTCAAGTTGTTCCCAATTTCCTCGTTGTCAGGATATCATATTAGAGCTGGCACATATTGGTGTCTGAGCAGTATTAAGGATGTCCCAGATGGGATTTGGTTCCTGTAGCTGTTGTGAAGAACTGTCATTTCTATGCCTGGGATCCAGGGTTCCAGGCTGGACAGTCGGTGTCTAATCACCTGGGGTCTAAATTGGGTCCACATGACATATTTTCAAGGTGGGAGATGCGCCTCTATTGTAAAAAAGTATGAATTCTTATCCCTAGTAGATAAGAGCTTATTTTTATATGTAACATTTCCCCTTTTTTTAGTGTGCCTTTGCAGGAAGAAATGATGCTACATTATATTGCCGTTGCATTTGGGGGTGGAAAGAGAAGAAAACAGAAACAAGTCACCCAAAAAAGATAAAAATAGAAATAAAAATATATGTGCTCCCATATATATAAAGAAAAAAGATTAAAAAATAAAATAAAAAAAGTAATTAAAGGAACAAAGTGATGCAAGAGACTACCTTATATTTGGGAAAGAGCAGGTAAAGAGGTAGTGTTATACAGGTCTTATACCTTGTTACTTTTATGTCCAGTGAGACAAAATGGGAACCAAAACAAGGAAGAGAGTAAAACTATCCTTTCTTCAGCGCAATACTTATTTTGTCCTCTAACATTAGGTTAACAGACAGTTCAATCAATCATACCTTGCGTTTATTCATCTCTAGGGCTTGGGTCCTAAGACCCAGCTCCTTCTCCCCTGTGCCAATATTGCTTTGTAATAGATGTTCTTTTTCTTCCAACTTTCTTACTACCTGTAACTGAGCATCAACCTTTCAAGAAAAGAAACACATATAAACACAAACAAGAAGGAAAATAAAACTGGCATGGCTATTTCAGTATATATGCCCACAAGAAGAGAATCTGGTAGAAATCTCAAACTTAAGTATTTAACCAAGAACACTTCAAAATAAATACAAGGCTAAAATTAGCTTCCACTTTAATGCAGAAATTCAAGTAATTAAGTCTTGGAAAGCACTAAATAGATATTCTGTAAACATCAAGAATAAAAGAAATTAAGCTAGAGTAATAGTACAATGGGTAAGGAGCCAACTTGAGTTCAATCTCTGGTATCTGATATGGTCCCTGGTGCCCCACCAGAGTGATTCCTAAGCTTAGAAGCAGGAGAAACCCCCGACCACCATTAGGTGTGGGCCAAAGAAAAAAAATTACTCTTACAAGCATCTATCACTTCCAGTCATATTAATCCTCAGGATGGCAATTCATGCTAGAATATGTAAATTGTACCCTAAACACAAGTCCCGAATATATCTCTTTCAAATGACTAAGGAATCTTTTCCTTAAAATTCATGCTCAAAAGTAAATCAACATTAAAAGATGAAAAGGAAAACCACAAAGCACAAGTTTCCTCCCAACATTCAGGTAAGCACTACTAAGGGCTTCTCATTATGGCTTTCCAAAATTGTTCACATCCATGGCAGACATAAAGACGCATGAAGTTTTAACACAGAAGGAACAATGAATCATCCTTAGATACTTTTCCATATTAACAAACTTATATTTTCTTTAACAACTATATTGTACCCCTTTGTAAGGATGTGTAATTATTTCCAGCAACCTAATCATGCTCATTCATTTTTTAGATGATTTTTATCACAAAGATAAGAGTTGCATAATAATCACATTCACATAGAAAGCACCTGTTCTATTTACCTGAGTCTTCAAAGTCAAAACTTGGTCTGCTAGCTCCTCCTTCTCTTCTTTAAGCAACTTATGGATCTGATTGGATTTGATGCGTTCTGACATAAGCTTGAAATTTGCATCATCCTTTTCCCTCAACTGCTGCATTAAACGGATATTTTGTTCTTGCATGTCTTCAAAGGCCTGACCTGTAACATCCATCTCGGAGAGAAGAGCTTCCTCCTCCTAAAATCAGAAAAGAGAGAGAAACTTTTGAAGAAATTGTAGTTTGTCATTTGTTCTAGCCCTAGGAATATAAAAGCAGTCCTAATTATCTAAAGTCACTCTCTCTCTCACTGTTGGCCTTATATTGTTGATCATACTTAAAATTAAATATCATAATCTCTCAAAGTGATCACATAACAACTGCCTAACAGAATTTTATCATAAAAGCTCACATCTTTTCATACTTTCCCACAATCATAAAGCTGGGTTTAAACTATAGATTTTTAGCAATAAACTGCACATGTGAGGTTTTATAATGTGATTGGTGAGAAACAGTACTTAAGAAATATTTTTAACTTACATTTGTCTTGATTTGCTAAAACACACACACATTTGATGTTTTCCTATGTATAAAAATTGTTTGGATTATTTTCTGTAAACTTTCCATTTCTTTTATCTATTGATTTGTTAAACTTTCTTCCCCATATTTTATTTTTAACATGTTAAGATAAATTCTTTTGTGCTAAAACCTAGATTTTTGTTTTTTGTTTGCCATTTATCTTTTGATTTTGTTGCCACACAGGGGTTTTTGTGTTTTTGTAATTACAAATCACCACAATTTCATCTTTCACATTTTTTTAGATTTTATTAATAAATAACTCCATTCAATTCCAAATTTACAAAATTTATCTTTTCTTCCGGTTGCTCTTTAAAATTACATGTAGAACCATATAAAATTGGCATAAAATAGTGCTTAAATATATAGCCAACTTTTTCCCAATGTATGTTACTTCCATTTCTCCACTGATTAAAATATCTTAAGTAAATGTTAAATACTCATTTATATTTACTTTGTTCTATTTGTTGACTTCTATAGTCTCAATAGTCTGTTTCTAGTTTAATGCTAGCTTAACTTTTCAAAACTTTAATTTTAGTATCGAACAAAGAAAGAAACTACACCATTCCTTATCACTGCTCTTTTTCAGTTTTCTTAGTTTTACCTTTCCTTTTATATATATATGTTCTTTATGAGAGAGAAGAGGTTTGATCTCCAGTTCTATGACCCAGAAAAAAACATAAAACACATTAACTTAGTGGTTTATAATTGCAGAACATGGTCCATATATTTTAACTATACTGCATATACAATTTCCTCATTTTGAAAAAATTTATTATATCCCTTGATTCCATAACAACAGAGAAGAAAATATTCCAATGTTTGAACAAAGTTATTAAAAAGTAAATCTTCTCCTGGGGCCGGAGAGATAGCATGGAGGTAGGGTTTTTGCCTTGCATGCAGAAAAACAGTGGTTCGAATTCCGGCATCCCATATGGTCCCCCAAACCTGCCAGGAGCGATTTCTGAGTGTAGAATCAGGAGTAACGCTTGAGCGCTGCTGGATGTGACCCAAAAACCCAACCCCCCCAAAAAAAGTAAATCTTCTCTTCTCAGAAACAGTGATAATGAAAAATCAATATAAAAACAAATAGGAGCCAGACAAGAATTGGGAATTAAAAGCAAGTAAAGTGATATGCATGATACCCCTTCAATAACAGTATTGCAAACCATGATGCCTAAAAGGAGAGAGGGAATAGGGGAGAGAGGGGAGAAAGAAAGAGATAAAGAGAGAGATAGACAGACAGACAGACAGACAGACAGACAGACAGACAGACAGACAGACAGCCGGAGAGAAGGAGAGAAGGAAGGGTAAGTGGGGAAATGGATGATGAGAAAAGAACACCGATGAAAGATTCGGTGCTGAAACACTATGATCAAAACTCAACTATCAACAACTTTTTAAATGGATTTATGGAAATTTATAAATAATAAAAAAAAGTTTAAAAAAATTTTAAAAGAATAAATAGAGTAAAGTAGGTAGAGCTTTTGCTTAGCCTGAGGCTAACCCAGGTTTAATCTCTGTAACCCTATATGGTCTCCAAGCCTACCAGGAGTGATCCCTGAGGCTCAGAGCCAGGAGTAAGCTTGAGCACCACTGAATTTGCCCCTTCCCTCCACGTAACCCCCACCCCAAATAAAATGAATAAATAAACCTATAGTAGAAAAAGATACTAACAAAAAGACTGAAATGTAAGAGCAAATCTACCTGTCAAGCAATGTTTCTACTTCCCTTTTTCCTTCTTGACTCTCTTTCACCTTCCCTTACTTTATTTTCCTTGATTCTTTCTTCCTCTCCATGATCAATCTGTGAAGCTTGTTGCCCTGACCCTGAACAGAGCGGGATGTTGTCTGACAGTGTCAGAGGCTAGACAAAATCCTAGGTCAATATAGCCAACTGCTCCTGTCCTTACCATCCTCTACCCGAATTCTTACATACCTCTTAAGACTTGGCATTAGAAATAAGAGCTTTGGCAATAAGAGCACTTAAAAGTTAATTACATAGGTGTTCTACCTGCTTGGCCATGGCCAGTTTCTTCTGCAGGTACTCTATCTGCTCATCTACTGCACGGATCTTCCTCAAGGCATCCTCATCAGCCATTTTCTTGTTCTCTTTTTTCTCCTTATCCTCCAGATCCTTGAGTCTTTGTCTTAGATCTTCCAACTATAAGTGGAAAGGAGTCACAAAAAACGTAAGAAAAAAGCTATAATGAAATTTCAAAAAACATTATAGAATATTAAGAGCCTATAATAAAGTCACAAGATTACAAAAGGACATCAACGAGCTCAACCATAACATTATTCTACTACAATATTACATGCTTCCATTTTAGAGGACTGCACATCAACCCTTTCATCTGACTACTAGTTTTTATCCTTTTCTCTAGATTTCACCTTTAAGGAGAATAAGACATCCTCCAAAAAACTGTTTTACCATAATCACTATTAAAAATGCTTTAAGGGGGGCTGGAGAGATAACATGGAGGTAAAGCGTTTGCCTTGCATGCAGAAGGTCAGTGGTACAAAACCTGGGATCCCATATTGTCCCCCGAGCCTGCCAGCAGCTATTTCTTAACCCCTGAACACTGGCAGGTGTGATCCAAAAATAAAAAAAAAAATGCTTTAAGGGTTGGGGCCGGCGCGGTGGCACTAGAGGTAAGGTGTCTGCCTTCCCAAGCTAGCCTAGGACAAACAGCAGTTTGAAACCCCGGTGTCCCATATGGTCCCCCAAGCCAGGAGCGATTCCTGAGTGCATAGCCAGGAGTGACCCCTGAGCATCACCATATGTGGCCCCAAAACAAACAAACAAAAAATGCTTTAAAAAGCCAGAGCGGTGGTGCAAGCGTTAGAGTGTTTGCCTTGCACATGCTAACCTAGGACGGACTGTGGTTCAATCCCCTGGTGTCCCCTATCGTCCCCCAAGCCAGGAGCAATTTCTGAGTGCATAGCCAGAAATAACCCCTGAGTGTCACAGGGTGTAGCCACAAAAAAAAAAAAAAAATGCTTTAAGGGGGCTGGAGCAATATCATAGCAGGTGGGGGGTTTGCCTCACATGAAGCCAACTCAATGTAGCCGATTTAATCTCCAGCAACCCCTGTATCTCCCTGTACCTCCGCAACACCAGGAATATCTAGGTGCAGGGCTGAACCCTTGAGCATTGCCAGGTATTGCCCAAAAACAAAACAAAAAAGCTAACAAAAGAAATATGTAAGGGGGCAAAGAGACAGTACAGCAGGGAAGAACTTGCCTTGCACACAGCTGACCTGGTTCAATTCCTGGGTTCCCACATAATAGCCCAAGCACTACTAGGAATAACTCCTAAATGCAGAGCAAGAAGTAACCCCACAGGATTTGCCCCTATCCCCAATAATTTAAATGCAAAATGAAAAGTGTGAAGGCTACTTCTATTCTCAGTTGTGATATACCTACTATAGAGTGGAGTATCTGGGAATCTCTATTTTAGGAGGGTGTTTGAAAGGAAACATTACTAAGTTTTTAACACCAACTCTATAGACAAATTAACTATAAGAAGTGTGAAGAAAACCCCATAAATAAGGAATTTAACTAGAATCAGCTATTAGTAGACTTGTTACCTCTGCCTTAGACTTCTTCTCAGCTGCCATTAGTTGGACTTTGTCTCTCTGTTCTTTGGGGGCTGATCGGTACATATCTAGCAATAGTTTCATCTCCTTTTGGCTTTCCTGTGCCTTCCTATGGTGGGAACAGGAGAGGGGAGAAATGAGAAAGTGAAAAAACTTTACCATACCAAAAGACATAAGAGCAATTCTGAAGTGAGAAAAAAAATTTTTTTTTGGTTTTTGGTTTTTGGGCCACACCCGGCGGTGCTCAGGGGTTACTCCTGGCAGGCACGGGGGACCATATGAGACACCGGGATTCAAACCAACCACCTTAGGTCCTGGATCGGCTGCTTGCAAGGCAAACACCGCTGTGCTATCTCTCCGGGCCCAAAAAATATTTTTGAACAACTCTATTGTTCTCTTTATATCCCACATTAAAAGACAAAACTTCTGTTGGGCCAGAGAGATAGTAAGGCTAACTGGGTTTGACCCCTAACATCCATGGGCTCCTAAAACCCACCAGGAGTGATTTTTGAGTGCAGAGCCAGGAGAAATCCCGGGAATTTGCAGGTATTGTCTCAAAACCAAAATAAACCAAATCAAATCAAAACAAAAATGACAAAAACTTTTGCAGATTATCAATATACTCAGAAAAAGTACAGAAAAATCAGTTAGGTAAAGGAATCATTTCTACCTTCAGATCAATCATTTAACATCATATACTAATTTAGGGGGGCCTACACTTGAAATTGAGATTCAGAAAGTCAGTGATAGGATCCAAGATACATTTTTAAAGAAGTCACCCAGATGAGTCTATATCACATAGGGGAGGGGGTTAAAGAAAACCAATTTTTAAGGTTAAGAAAAAAGAAAAGGAAAGAAAACTGCAAGTTTACACATTAATTCCAGACTTGACAGCTGAGTAGTATACTAATGAGTAAATTACCAAAAAAAAAAAAAAAAAGTTTCCTTTTTGAGCCAAATCTGCTGATGCTCAGGGGTTAACTCTTGGCTCTACACTCAGGAGTCATTCCTGATAAAGTGGGGGCATTGTAATGAATGCTATGGATCGAATCCAGGTCATCCATATGTAAAGCAAGCACCTTTCCCCTATACTCTCTGGCCCCAATAAATTATCAAAAACTTACATATGCCAGACATTCAAACATTTTAATATCAATAAAAAAGTCAAATCCAATAAATTATAGTAACAATTTCCAATAAATTTTGAGTGTTAATCATGACATCCATTCCTTTAATATGTATTGTTAAATAATAAAGACTACTAAGGTCTTTTGAGATCTGACCACTGAACCATACAACAATAACCAAAAAGGTCACTTGGGCTCTAAAGTAAATAAAAATATCGCATAGATCACACAATTGCCTGTAATCAATGCTCAAATAATTATAACTATGATTACAACATACCATCAAACAGCAGCTTATTGCAGCTATCCTAAACTATGCCTCTGAATCAGACAGTTACTCTAAGCATTGCTCTTACTTGAGTTCAATCTTTAATTGTTTGATAATTTCTGCTTCCTTTTTCCGTATATCATCATGTTTCCCTTTCTCTTTATCCTTTGCAGAATCTCTTTCTTTTTCTGACTCTTTTAATTTCTGCTTCTCTCGTTCTCTTTCCTTTTCCTTCTCTCGCTCTCGTTCTCGCTCTCTCTCTTTCTCCCTCCTTTCTCGCTCTCGCTCTTCCTCATCCCGTTTGGACTTCATTTCATTGACTTCCTCCTGAGATGTCTTTGATGCAGAAGACTGAGCAGATAAATCTTCAGAATCTGGTTTTAGCTCTGCAGGTTCATCTTTAGGGTCCTCAGTACTAGATTGAGACTGCAAGAGGGCACTGCCACTGCGAAGACGTGTCTGTGGAAAAACAATTATAGACACTTAGCATGACAATTGAACACACAGCCTACTGCACTCAAAATTAGCCTGACAGACCTAATAGCAAATAACACAGAGGTCTCTACTCCTGGTCACCTTATTCAGGTCCGACTGGGCTTCTCTCAGTTTCCTCTTATACCTTAGGACCTCCCCTTTCAGCTGGTGATTGTGATTCTGGAGGCTACTGATGAGGTGACGCATCTCCCGGTTTATGGGACCTTAAACACAGCAATGGTCATGTTATGAGAATTGTGATAAGCCCAAGACACAAACAGAGAAATGCAGAAGACATCAGAAATGTCTGAGGAATAGAGTGAAATTCCCAAAAGATTCCTTCTCAGAAGACAAAAACAAAAATGTTCATTTTAAGCTTAAAAAAGAAATACAAGGCAGTGAACTAAAGTGAAAGAGCACATGATTAAAGTATTTAGAATTTCTCAGGTTAGGGGGCTGGAGTGGCAGCACAGCGGTAGAGCTTTTGCCTTGCACATGGCTGACCCAGGATAGACACAGGTTTGATCCCCCAGCAGCCCACATGGTTCAAGCCAGGAGGGATTTCTGAGCGCTGCTGGGTGTATCTGCCTCCATTCCCCCCAAAAAACCGTTTAGGGGCCAGATAGAAGAGGGGAAGGTGCTTGCCTTGAAGGCAGCCTACCTAAATCAATCCCTCACATCACATATCCCATGAGCTCAGAGCCAGCAGTAAGTCCTGAATTGAATACTGCTAGGTGTGAGCCTAAAAACAAAATAATGTTTCAGCTTAGTACTTAATACTAACTTATTTGTTAGTGACAGTACTACACAGCCTGGTGAACATACTATGTATTTAAATTTTCAGCAAAATGTGAAGTGCAGCAAGAATAATTATACCTGCTTGTTCATTGGCAGCTAGGGTTTGTTCAAATTCTATCCTCAGCATTTCATATTCCTTGCGGACCTGGGCCAATGTATCTTCTAGCTGGATGACTTCAGTCCTCAGCTTCTTATGAAGACTAACCTCATCTCGCTACACAGAAAAAAAACACCAATCAAAAAATTCTACCAAATTCGAAAATTGCATTAGTCTATCATCATATCCCCTTAATGATGATTTGAAAGAAACTAAAGAGATTAAAAAAAAAAAAAAAGGATTGTTCTAAAAAGTTCCAATAAGCAGAAACAAGGAGCAAGATACTTAAGTAGTATTCCTCAAGAATCCAGATTAAGGGAATAGATGTCATGATTAAAATAAAATTAAAAGAAAATGGTCCTTAAATCTAAAATGTTACTGCTTAAAGAACTTAAGAAAAATTTAAAGCAAAATATAACCATATGCAAAGGTATATAAAATTCTGTTCATTTGGCACAAACAATAAAAAACAATACTATGAACATTATATTCATTGTTATAAAGACACAGAAGTAAATTCAGGAAAAGATTCTTAGAATTTATAGACACTTTATACATAAATTATATACCATATTAGACTTATAGTGATATACCTTCTACTAACTCTTCCCTCATACATGTAAGTCTTTAGACTTAAATAGAGTATTTTTATATCTCCAACTCTCACTACTGGAACCATCTATTTTTATCTGCCAATAAACCTGTACTGAACCTAAAAGTTCGTATTTCACTGTGGCAAGTAGAATCAGGAAGGTTCCAATCAAACACAATGTTCTGTTTCCCATCACTAAATATTTTGGTATGCCTCTACAACACATGTGAACTATAACTTTGTTCTAAAGAATAATCTTCTCTCCACTAGATTGTGGGATTCTTTGTTGTTCCTTTTTTCCCCCTTTAGTGTCAGAGATGGAAACCCATTCATTCACTACTGATTTGAGTCACATCCCTGGCTTAAGACTCTACAATTTTCTAGGGCAGGGTACCTACCAATGACCAAAGATTTGTACCCAGACTATAAGTGGTAGCTGAATAAATAAGAGATTACTTATACCTAAGAAAATAAAACAAAATATAATGCAGAAAAGCTAGACTATTACCTCAATGAGTTCAACCTGGCGTTGGTGAGTCCCCCTAGTACCATGAAGCAAGGTCCGAGCCTCATCTAAGTGTGCTTTCAATTGCAGGCTCTCATTGTACAGGACAGAGAACTGTGACTGCATGCAACGATATTCTGGGGTCTCCTTCACCACCTCCTCCACTGCACTCCGTAATTCAACCTTTGCAGAGTCAAAAGAAAAAATGCTTACATTGGAGTACCTTGATTTACTTTCTCTGTATTTGTGGGCTGCTTTAAATGCTTTGCAGAACAAAATGGGTCCAAGTAATTAATTAATTATAGTAAATTTGCACCAACAGAATTTGTTTTTGTTTCACTTATATACAATGAGGGCTCACAAGTATGATGTGTATCAGCTGATGAGCTGAGTTCTATTTTACCGCTCCTTGCTGATGTCTCCTACCTTCAGCTTTTCATTCTGTGTAGTGACTTCCTCAAAGTCTTGTCGAAGTTTCTCCAGCTCACAGTGACGGTTCTGAGCCAACTCTTTGTTCTCCTCCAGCTCTGCATTCATTTCCTCAAACTGGCGAGAACAAAGAAAATGAAGATAAAGAAAAGTCATTTTTAAATCAAATTCCTCCGCTTCTCTCTTTATCAATATGCTCTCCTACTTATGAACACAATGCAAAGCTTCTATCAGAACAGGTCACGACCACATTCAAAGTAAGTCACTCATTTTACCTTTCGGGCATTGATGGTGATGGTGCCTCCATAGAGACTGCTCCCTGCACCATAGACCTTATAGCCTTTTGAATTTACCTATGGGGAAGACAAAGATTCCTTAGTGAAAGACTATAAGAGTTTCAAAGGAGGCAATGTTGTACTGCTACCTAAGTCCATCTTTTCCGAACTGACTCCTGAAAATGGTCCCTTCCTACAAAGCCTGAATAAAAGTACTTGCCCGTTCTAGAACTTCTGCCAAGTGTCTGTTAAGTCGCTGTTCCCGCTTCCGAATTTTGTCGATATCCCACTGCAGGTCATCAATCATGGACTCCAAGACACACACTCGGGACTCAGCTGTCTCCACTTTACTCTGCAACTTGGAGAACTATATCCCAAAGACAAATATTTGGAAAATATAACCAAAGTTAGAAAAGAAATGAATTACATGTATAGGTTCTTTTAACAGTTCTAAAACAGATCAATCTGAAAAACTTAAAATCTATATAAAAACTCTCCTATGAGAAAAGATCAATTCTTCTTCTGAGAAGCACCTTATCTAGATAGATAACAAATCCATCAAAATGTGCAGTTTTATTTTTTGGGAGCTACACTCAGCCAGTACTCAGGGGCTACTTTGGTTTTTTGAGCCACACCCGGTGGTGCTCAGAGGTTACTCCTGGCTGTCTGCTCAGAAATAGCTCCTGGCAGGCATGGGGGACCATATGGGACACCGGGATTCGAACCAACCACCTTTGGTTCTGCAAGGCAAACGCTGTTGTGCTATCTCTCCAGGCCCTCAGGGACTACTTTGAACACAATTCTCAGGGTCACTTCAGCAGTGTTCAGAGGACCAGGCAGTGGCCAAGGATCAAACTCATACTCTAGTGCACATAATCTAGTTCTTTTAGTCATTTCTCCAGATCCAAAATATTTATGTTTAAGAGACCTCTCCCCCCAAAACATAGAAGGCTAGAGAGATGGCTCAATGTGCTAAACACATGCATCACTTGTAATTCCCCTGAACAATGCCTGAATGACTCCTGCACAGAGCTTGGAAGAAGCCTTTGAGAACCTCCGAGAGTGCCCCAATCCATTCCCTACGCCCTCCAAAAGAAGACATGTAAAAAAATTGAATACACATAGAAAAGAAAGTTATCCCTTGGGCCAGAGAAATAGCACAGCAATAGGGCGTTTGCCTTGCATGCAGCCAATCAAGGACAGATGATGGTTCAAATCCTGGCATCCCATATGGTTCCCCCACACACCCCAGTGCCTGCCAGGAGCAATTTCTGAGCACAGAGTCAGGAGTAACCCCAGAGTGCTGCCGGATGTGACCCCCCCCCAAAAAAAAAGAAAGCAAAAAAAAAAGTTGTCCCGGTTTTGTTTCATACACAGCTCAAAGACCAGCTAGGTGCTCAGGGATGCTCTCACTGGAGCTGAGGGAATCATGCAGTGCTAGAGATCAAACCTGAGCTTCCCGTATCACATCATTCAGTCAATGAGCTATCTCTCCTATCCAGGATAACTATCTGTACCTCCAATATTTTCCTACCTCACATTCACTAATAACCTACAATGAATAGAAAATCCATTCTCTTTTATTAACTGAGCCCAGGGCAACCTAGAATCAGAATCCATAAAAATAAGGGCCAGAGTGATAGCATAGCAGATAGGAGGTTTGCCTTGCAAGAGGCCAATTTAGGTTCAATCCTTGGCTCCCCTGAGCCTCTCAGGAGCGATTTCTGAGCTCTGAGCCAGGACCAATCCCAGAGTCCCGCCGGATGTGGCTCCAAAACAAATAAAAGAAATAAAATATATAAAAATATAAACTTCTGAGCCAGAGCGATAATACAACGGGTAGGGTATTTGCCTTGTATGTGGCCAACACCGGTTCGATCCAGGTACCAAATATGGTTCCTAAGACCTCACCAGGAGTGATTCTTGAGTGCAGAGCCAAAAGTAACTGCTGAGCACTCCTAGGGATGGTCCAAAAACAAAATATGAAAATATTCTGTTGTTCTCTATTTAGAAGTTATGAAGTACCATTATTTAAAACCTTATTAATTACTAACGATATTACGTGTTCACATTCATCTTCATACCCTTTGTTTTAACTTAAATATATAGTCCTCTCCTTGCACATGGCTGACCTAGGTTTGATTTCCAGCTCTACTGCTAGAGCTTATCAGGAGTAATTTCTGAGAGCAGAGCTAAGAGTTAACCTGACTGCAGTCAAATATAGCCTATAAGCCAAATAAATCAATTGTATGTATGTATGTATGTATGTATGTATGTATGTATTGCATGTATGTATGTATGTATTGTATGTATGTTTGTATATTGGACCCCAAATTTGTTAAACACCAAGAGTTTGTACATTTGTCCCTCCTCTTGAAAGTGGAATAACTGAAAAAAAAAAAAGTGGAATAACTTTAATGATTCAGTGGAAATGACATTCCATGACTTTCAGGCTATGTCTGAAAGATGAAGTTGTTTCTGCCTGGTACGCTATGAAATAGGGAAGAATCACACAAGAAACTCAGCTATATAAAAGTGCCCCAAGAAACAGTCTAGTAGACAACTAAGATGAGCTTCTAGAATAGTTATCGGCCAGTCATGAGAGCCATCTTCAACTATCAGCACAGTTCAGCTAAATGAAGAGTTTCAGTTGGAGAAGAGTCAGAAAGGTAAGATTTTTCATCTTGATAGCATCTAATTTATGTCTTTAGAGCATGATAAAATTATTCTACTATTATCACTATGCTCTCAATTTATTTGATATGTATACAGTACTCTAATATCTTTGAAGACTAATATAAAGCCACATGTATTAGTAAAATCTCCAGAGGATTGCCATGTAACCAATCCATAACAAATGTTGTTGTAAGGATTCATTGTATAGGAAACAGAAGCAGAATAAAGAAAATGAGATTTAAAATTAAACAGACGTACACTAGAACATTAAAACAATTTCTGGTTCTATTGCTTTCAAACTCGTCACCAAAATCACTGAATTTGTTTCTCCAGCAGTAACATGAGTTATTCAACTGAGAATTTTACAAATTGCCTAACTTAAACTGTAATTTTATGAATGTGAAAATAAGGTGGCCAAAATTAGATCTAATTTCAGCACAGTATACTTTCAATCAACTAAAACGATAGCCTTGAGTGTAACAAGTCTTATAATGCTTTAACACTATATATTAATCACATCATATAAACACACATACACACATACACACACACATTTACCCAAATCTTGATATGGTTTTGTCATTCATTATTTGTACTGAAGTTTGAACTGAAACCCTATACTTAAGTTCCTACATGATCGCCAATGCAGTCATTCCTCATGCACCATCCACAACTGAATCTTTACCAACCCATTCCTCAGTATCATTGTACATGATCTTTAATATTAGATAGAATTCATTACTTGGGAGTTTGGCCTGTTGCTTTATTAAAAAGCTTTACATAGGGAACAGAGATTGTACAGTGGACAAGGCACTTGTCTTAACAGCTGACCCAGATCTGATCATCAGTGACCCATCTGGTCTCTTGGGAACCATCAGAAGTGATCCCTTAACACTGTCAGATATGGCTGGCTGGCCCCAAAACCACACAAAACAATCCTTTATAGTGTGTATTTTCTCCTAAAGATGAAGATCTTAAAATGTCTACTTAAGGGGATAGAGATAGGGTTATGGATCTTCCCTTACAGGCAACTGGCCCCACAACAAATGACAGCAGTGCATATGGTCCCCTGAGCGTCACCAGCAGTGAACCCTGAGCAGTCAGGTACAGCTGCTGAGCTCTACCTGTCATGGACCAAAATCACCCTATGTCATACACACAAATACAAACCATTTATTTTTAAAGAGAGGCATGGTCAAGGAGAAATGATTATTTTTCCTCCCTTAACCTTTTAAAGGATTCCAAAAGCTGTTTGCTTTGGTCCTTCTTGCACTCATATGAACAGAAAATTCGGCTTTCTGAGCAAAATGACCTTTGAAGTACCGAGAACTATGAGTCATGTCTTCCTCAGGTCACTAGAAACCATCTAATCAAGTACCTCCTGAGACATGGTGTGATGCTTTTCCTGAAGAAGGTCTGTCAGTTCCTGTAGTCTCATATTCTCTTGCCCAAGGAAGGAATTCAGCTCCTGCACCGCTTCGTCCACTATCAGATTATCTATGAAACAAAAACTGTACTTCAGCATTTAGTGTCAAATTTTATTTTTTTTAAAATAATTTTATTTATTGATTGGTTGGTTATTGGACCACACCCAGCAGTGCTCAGGGGTTACTGCTGGCTCTGCACTCAGAATTGCCTTGGCAGGCCTGGGGACGATATGGGATGCCAGGAATCAAACTGGGTCCCTCCTGGGTCGGTCCTTTGGCAAGACAAACACCCTATTATTGTGCTATTTCTCTGCCCCCTTAGTGTCAAATTTTCAACTGATTTTATTATCTCCTTTTGACAGAGTGAGAGTCTGCAGTGGTCCTCAAACTATGGCCCGCGGGCCACATATTATATTTGTGTCTTTTTGTTTCTTCATTGCAAAATAAGATATATGCAGTGTGCATAAGAATTCGTTCATAAGTTTTGTTTTTACTATAGTCAGACCCTCCAATGGTCTGAGGAACAGTGAACTGGCCCCCTGTTTAAAAAGTTTGAGGACCCTTGGAGAGATTAGATGAAAGAAATACAACAACCTGTTCTCAAATGAGTCTCTATAAAACCACAAATTAAAAAGAGTAGCAGGGGCCGGCAAGGTAGTGCTAGAGGTAAGCGCTAGCCAAGGAAGTTCCGTGGTTCGATCCCCCCCGCGTCCCATATGGTCCCTCCAAGCCAGGGGCAATTTCTGAGCGCTTAGCCAGGAGTAACCCCTGAGCATCAAACAGGTGTGGCCCAAAAATCCAAAAAAAAAAAAAAAAAAAAAAGAATAAGAAAAAGAGTAGCAGAATTATTTATCTGAACTAACATGCTATGTATAAGCATTCCTGAAGTTCAAAAGGCAAACTATACTACTTATAAAGCAGGTAGATAAAGTTTTTCTCATCCTGCTTCTTGGGAATCATTCTCAAGAAACAGAAGACAGAACAGACTGCTCATTTGGGGATTTTCAACCAGGACTGCCCACCAGAATCACTTCTGGAATTTAAAAATTAGAACCATCCGATATCTATTAAATAAGAATTTCCATTAGCAGGACCAAAAAGGGTAAGCCCAGAAAAATCCCGAAGTTATTCTAATTATGAACCCAAACTAAGAACCAGGGACTAAATTTTCATTCTCTTTATATTTCATGCACTGAGAACCAGGTGAAATATTAAAAAGGGCAAATTAATAAACCAATAAATGGAAATATTTAAAACCAAGGGCCAAATTACACTGAAGACGAACTATAAAATAATTTTAAGGAACTGGAGCAACAGCACAGCAGGTAGGATGTGTTTGCTTTGCATGCAGCCAACCCTGGTTCATTCCCCAGCATCCCATTTGATCCCCAGAGCCTGCCAAGATTAATTTATGAGCAGAAAGCCAGGAGAACCACTGTGCACCACTGGATGTGGCCAAAATAAAACAAAACAAAACAAAAAACCAAAAACAAACAGTAACAAAAAATTATCACTAGTGACACAAATCACAATGTCCTAAAAATTTCAGCTTACCAATTGTTTTGATGTTACATAATGGCATAGATATTAATAGCTGGTAATATTTTTTTTTAAACTTACATCCTAAGAATGACAACTAAGTCGCATGGTTCAGCAGTAAGGCCTGGATCACAAAGATAAACGAGCAGACTTTGCAAACAAGAATCTCAGGTTTGATACTCAGGAGAGCACTAAGGGCAGCACCATGTGGTGCTAAATCCAACAGCAAACAATGCTAGTGCCTGGCAACAAGAAACTGGTTGGGTCCAGCTGGGCGCCATCAGTGCCTACTAGCAGTGTTTAAGGACCTCTGGGGCTATACTAGAGGGATCATGTGGTACTAGGGATAAAACTCCAGGCCATGTGCAAGTAGACCCCTAAGTTAATTCTGTTCCCCAGGCCCAATTTTAAAATAATAGTTTATTTTAGTTCTTTGTAAAATGTAACAATTATTTTACTTGATATTTATTTATAAAATCAGTTTAACAAATAGTTTTAGCCTCTGTAAAAAAGAATATATAAAATGTTTATTATTTATCATGTGATATTTACTGTATATGGTATTTACCTTAATGAATATGGCTTGCCCACCATGGCATATATCACCTTCTAATAATTCACGTACAAATGAAAAAGCAGTTAAGACACAGTTCAGTTTACACTAGGTAATAGTATTAAGAGTTACAACCATTAACTAAGTCCCCACTAGCTATACTACATATACAGTGCCTGACACTGAGTAAATAAGGAGTAATAAGCGAAGACATTAGTCTGGGAGAACACAAATCACATTATTTACAGTGGTTATCTTTAGAAAGAAAGAGGTAAGGATTTTGATAGTTTTATCTAATTTTTTATCTGCATAATTTAAAATTCTTTGTACTCCAAATAATAAATTTTTTTAAATGCACAAGCATACTAATGGAAAAGCAAGTAAATTATTTTCACTATGTTGATAGTTTAACTCACATCTATTTGAAAAAAAAAATTGGTATAAGAAAATCCTTAGTTGCTACCAAATAATTCAGTGACATTGAAATCATTTCTTTAAAAAAACAAAAGTCTAGAAATAAAAATAAAGAAATATACATGCAAAAAAAAAAAAAGCTAAACATCTTAAAAGACAAACAGAAAAATTAAGATATTAGGACTAGGGATCAGATAGAAAGTACACGGTTAAGAAGCTTACCTTGCACATGGCATATCTGGATTCAATCCCCAGGACCACATAAGGTTCCCTGGAGTATCCTTAAGCACAGACCAAGGAATAGCAAGTACCACTGGCTATGGCTCCCAAATTCACCCCACCCCCAAATCTATTACAACTAGACTACATTATTGAAGACTTAAAATCAAGAAATTTATTTTTTATTTTTGGGATTTCGGGGGGGTGGTGGTCCATATCTTTTTGGTTTCTTTTTGTTTTTGGGTCACAATTGGCAGCGCTCAGGGTTTACTCCTGGCTCTATGCTCAGAAATGGCTCCTGGCAGGCTCAGGAGACTATATGGGATGCCGGGACTCTAACCACCATCCTGAATGCAAGGCAAATGCCCTACCTCCATTCTATCTCTCCAGCCCTGGGGGGTCCATATCTTGTTATGCCTAGGGCTTACTCCAGACTCTGAACTCAGGGATAATAACTCTGCTGACAGTACCTGGGGGACAATATTGGATGTCAAAGATCAAATCTAGATCAGCTGCAGGCATGACTGCACTGCCTGTTGTTCTATCTCTCTGGCCCTAAAATCAAGGCATTTAAAATATATATTTATCATACAAATGCAAATTATTACTACAATAACTTTACTAGTGACATTTGGTTAAGTGCTCATGCAAATGTATTATTTTTATACGATCTTTAAACAATAAACACCAGTAACTCTAAAACATTATTATAGATGATATTATATAACTCTAAAACATCTATTATAGATGATAAAAAAATCTAAATACATTAAAAACAAATATTTATAAAGTACAAATACTTAAGTATTTAAAAAAAACCTATGTCAAAATATAGCATCTGATCAAAGAAAAAATTTTTAATTGTCAATATTTGTAAGAAAGCATAACCTCGGGCCGGGCGGTGGCGCTAAAGGTAAGGTGCCTGCCTTGCCTGCGCTAGCCTTGGACGGACCACGGTTCGATCCCCTGGTGTCCCATATGGTCCCCCAAGCCAGGAGCTACTTCTGAGCACATAGCCAGGAGTAACCCCTGAGCATTACCGGGTGTGGCCCAAAAATTAAAAAAAAAAAAAAGAAAGCATAACCTCTACCTAATAAATCAATGGCCTATACAGTATCCTAGAATCAGAGGAACTTTATTCAAATAGTAAAATTAATTCTACCATATAAAAAAATGGTTAGCAGAGTATCTAATGGAAGCTAATAGCATCTTTCCTCGGTTTCTTAAAGTACGTGTCAAACATTTGAGAATACTAAATGTCACAGAGATAACATCACTGGTACCACTGGAGCCTAGGAATTTATGAAATGTAATTCAACACAAATATGTAGGGGCCAGAGCAGTGGCGCAAGCAGTAAGGAGTCTGCCTTGCCTGTGCTAGCCTAGGACGGACCGCATTTCGATCCTAGGACAGACGGCAGTCTCCCAAGCCAGGAACAATTTCTGAGCACATAGCCAGGAGTAACCCCTGAGCGTCACCGGGTATGCCTCCCCTCCCCCCCAAAAAACCAATAAATATGTAAACCTGCTGACTATACTTCAGCAAACATACATTCTTACAACTCTTCTCTGCTTCCTAACTCCACTTTCTTGCCTCACCTCCACTGTTCAGCTTCCGTGATAAGAGCTCCACTTTCTCTTGCAATTTATCATAGACAGTCACAATCTGGGAGACAGCTCGGCGGGAGGACTCCACACGCTCTTGAAGCTGAGATTCCATCTCTTCACTGGAACTGCTGGCCAAAGTAGCAAGAAAAGAGAAAGCTGGTTCCTGCCCTTCCCCTGAAGATACAGGGGGAAATAAGAAGGCCCCAAATTATAAAACTGGAAATATCAATATTCACTTCCAACCCCCTCAAATGGAGAGCTTTGAAGCAAGCTCTACTTCAAAAACCCAGAAAACCTGCAGTGGAGAATTCCCAAATACTCACCTCTCTCTCGGTCATCTTTCCGTTCTTGATTGCTATCAGAATCTGGTTCTGGCTCGGGTACAACGAGGGCTTTTCTTTCAGTGAGGAGGTCTCCCAAGCCCTGCTCCAGATCATAGCGTTTAAGGATGATACGGATATTTTCATCAAACTAGAAAATAAAAAAATTATGAAAATGTAAAAATGAAACAACTTGAAAATGAAGAGAATACTAAAAACAAAAGCATCCAAATAAAATCCAAACAAACCAACAGGTGCACTACCTGACTCCAATACCGGTTGACAATCAGTAGTGAGGCATCATCAGTGGCCTGCCTTCGCTCCAGTTTTTCAATGTGCTCACGGAGTTCGTCTTCAATGGTCTGCCGTTGATCCAGCATTTCTGCCAGCTTGCGATTTTTGGTTTGCAGTGTTTTAATGTCTAATTCCTCCTGCACAACCATAAAACCAATCTTATTAGTATCCACAAAGAGAGTAGGTAAATGATTTCCTATAAATAAATCTATACATAGAAGATCATTAATAAGTAAGAAGCAAGGAAATAGGAGCAGCAGAGATCAAAGACCTATGATGGTGACAGGAAAAATCAGAAGATCTTCACACCCATCTCACTGATCTAATCATAGGAATGTCCCAAAACTAGTCCGAAAAATGGACTAAAGACCTGGATATCAGATCTGAACCATAAGGTATACTGAATAACACTTAGGTAAAACACTCCATGACATTGAGACTAAAGGCATCTTCAAGAAGGAAACAGCACTCTCCTACAAGTGGAAGCAGAGATAAACAGATGGAACTATATTAAGCTGAGAAGCTTCTGCACATCAAAGGAAATAGAACCTAGGATACAAAAGCCACCCACAGAATGGGAGAAACTATTCACCCAATATCCATCAAATAAAGGGCTAATATCTAAGATATGCGTCCACTTTTAAAAAGAAAACAGGAAGAGAGAGAATTGAAGCAAGAAAACCCAATTCTAGCACTCCCAAGGCCCAAGTTTCATCCTTAGCACCCCTAATAATGCAAGAGCGTGGCTATTTAAGCATTTTCAAAAAAGTGGGCAGGGGCAGGAGAAATAGGACAAGGGTTAAGAGGTAATGCTTTGTATGTGGCCAACCACAGGTCTATGCTTACCACATAGTTCACTAAACACTGCCACAGAACCAACATTGCATCCATAGTCCCAATGGCCAAGAATCAGTGGGAGAGGCCTCAAGGTTTCCTTGAGAGCCCCTCTCCCCTCTTACAGAAACAAAATTCTCTTCTCTTCTTTCATTTTACCACCTACAGAGCCTGGAATCAAACAGGGGGCTCAAACTCCCCATCATCTTCTCTTCACACAAACTACAAAGTAACCATTAAAATCTAATTTTACTTGATATTCCAATCTCTACTGTTTATGCAAAAACAGAATTCCATCAACAATTCCAGCCAAAATCACTATCCTGAACATCTCTAGGACAAGTAGGTGAGTTGGAAGTCATCTTCCCCTGCTTTCTTTGGATGAGAAATTTCCCTGCAGGCTTCTCCAGTCATGACTATTTCTCTCCTATTCCCTTAGAAGCCCTTGGCCAGGAATTACATGGTGTCCTTAAACCCACCGCTACTTTAAGCCATTATTCACTTTGCTCTCTAAAACATCCTAGCTTTGTAACTCATGTTGGTGATCTATATAACACCTGCCACTCTGACTTATTGTACTTATCTCTATATGCCCACACCACTCTCTCACCCTTCCTAAAGATTTAGCACCTACCTTTTTAATATTCTCCAATACTACTTCTGTCATATACAGTTCTTTATCATTTCAGATATGCTCTTTCCTGTGTCTCACATCATGAGTTATTTGACCTCCTCCACAATGATCTCATTTTCTACTTCCCTTAATCACCATGCTTTTTGTTCATCTGTGTTATGTCCACAAGGCTCTCTGTAAGTTCAATTTCAAACACAATGAACTCTCCAATTAACACCTATTTTTCCAACTCAGTATCTAGTTTCCTGGTGCAAAAATTTCTTCAATTCCTCTAGGATCTACAACCTAATGGTCTACCACCTTTTCTTGTCTTTTACTCCTCTCACTTTCTCCTTTACTGATCTCAAGTGCCTTCATTAGTTATTACAATCACACCTTTTATAATCTCCTTTCTTTGCTCCTTCTTTGTATATGCATGACAAAAAACTCCAGTTCTGGTGACAAAAACTCTTACCTGCTTCAAACCTATGTTCATATGACAGCTAAGTAAGACTAAAAAATAATAAAGTACCAGCCTGACTGACTTTATTTTAAACTCAAGACAACAAATTCAATAAGTCCTCAGGATTGCCCAGGAACCCTACTAACTTCACACCTTCTCCTGTCTCTTCAAACCTCCAAAATTTCCTCCCCCAGTCTCACTCTGACATCAGTCTTGCTTCTGATTTCACTATTAAAAAAAAAAATAGCAGCAGCAATCAAAAGAGAATGTCCACATCTCTCCCCCACAATTACAACTACTATTCTCCCTACATCTGAATCAATACTCCCTATCTTTCTTCTCGTTACACCGAGTAAATTGTTTCTGTTCCTAGTCAAGACCATTCTATTTGTACATTATATTATAGTTCCTCTTGCCTACCATATAATATCATACTGTTAACTGTCTCCTCTTTCTGCTACATCAAGTTTATTTTCTGTCTATTTTTCTATCCATTTCAATTAAACTGATATTCTGCATCTGCTTAAAATAGCATCTCCTACTAAAAAATAAAAACAACACACATGCAACACCCTTCCTCAACCCATTTCCTTCTACATGATGTTACTTTTGATTTGATTTGATATCAATACTCCTCCAAAGCATTGCCTCTCTCTCCCTTTCTCTTCCTTACTTTCTCCCTTCTATTCTAAATTCCACTGTGACTTCTCAAGTTTCCAATGAACTATTACTAAATCACTCCTCTTTATTTTTTCAAGAGATATGTAGCATCTGACCAATTCCTTAAAATAAGTCTTCATTTAGCTTCTGAGATCACAACCTCTTGTTTTGCTCCTCCTTTATTGATCACTCTTTCGAAATTTTATCTCACATCACTGCTTTGCAATTGGCCAACCCTGGTCCAATCCTTGGCATCACAGATGGTCTCTTGAGCACTACCAAGAGTGATACCTGAGCACAGTCAGAAACATGTCCTGAGTACGGCTGGGTACATGCCAAAAATAAAATGAATTAAAAAGTTTAAAAATATCTCCTTGAAGGGCCAAGGTGTGGCACAGCAGTAGGGTGTTTGCCTTGCACGCAGCTGACATAGGAGGGACCGTGGTGCGAGCCTCCCCTCCCCCCGCGTCCTATATGTCTCCCAAGCCAGGAGTGATTTCTGAGTGCATAGCCAGGAGTAACCCCTGAGAGTCACCGGGTGTGGCCCTAAAGCCAAATATACACACATATATAAAAATCCTTGACATGAAAATACTGCAGTTTTCCTGGGCTCTGTTCTTAGATCTCTTCTTTTTCTATGATCCTTCCTAAAAGAGATCTTTTTAAAGATCATCTAAAAATGATGAACCTTGAGGGTCTAAGAAATAGTACGGGAGGTTAGACGTTTGTCTTGCTTGTGGCAGATCCTGGCTCAGGCTGGGCTCAATATACAGTCTCCTGCACAAAGCCAGGGGCTACTTTTGAGCATGGAGTCAGGAATTGCTATATAAGACCCCCCAAAAATAAAGATATAGAGTCCCAAATATGTCACTTTAGCCCAGATCCTCTCAAACTCCAAGTTATTATGTCCAACTCCCTCTCCAAAGAGAGAGCTAATAAGCACTTCAAATTTACATGTCCAAAGCCAAACTCAAGATTCATCTTCCTGGCTCCTAAGTCTGCTCTCCTCATGCTTCTTTAACTTAGTAATTGTATATTCCATGCTTCCAAAATCCTGTCATCTCAAAAGTTTTCTCAAACATTTCTCAAATTTTTCAGTCTAACTCATTAGCAAAACTGTAAACACTACTTCCACAGTGGTTCAAGTCACTAAGATCCTGTGCCAAAATTAAACAGTCTCCTACAGCAGATATTTCTTTGCACCTTGTCATGTCTGTCATATTTCAGTACACTGGAGGCGGACAGCTCCATTGACAAGGACAGAGTTCGTATTCCAGGAATACTTTGGAGTCTCTTTGTTTTAGATCCCATAATCTCATCTGGCTCACAACAACAACCTCAATGTGCTGTTAGAGTTATTGGTTCCCATGGTAATCATCAAATCGCTGTTATAAATAACAAATAACAGAATCAGTAGTAGATAAACACGCCTGAATATTCAACCCTTATAAATCAGGTAAAGAGGAAGAGATGGTCTATGAAAATAATTCTGCAAGAGAACTATTTATTATCTGTTCTCTCTACAACCTATACTCCAATATAAGCCAGAGTATATTACTTTCCTCCTCACTGCCTTCTGGATATAGTCCAAACAGAGAGGTATGCTCTCTGCTTCCTTAGAGCAGGTTTTCTTAAACTTTTTCTATTCACAACCCTTTCTCACCTGAGAACCCAGACACACCACAGACTGATTTTGAATTAAATTTAGGTGGTTGTATGTTTAGAAATCTTTTATAGTTTCTAAATTTTAACTGACATCCACATTGTTATTAAACCTTTAGGAAGTGTGACCCAGATTAAGCAGTTAGGCCTCAAAGAATGTAGCTATACCTATATCAATCATACTACCTGCCCCTATAAGAGTCCCTTATACCCTTGCTGGTTCTACTCTAAAAAAAAAAAAATGCAGTGCCTAACAAATATAACAGATAAACAACAAATATTGTTATTTATTGAATAAATAAATGTCCTTAGGATGAGAGAAGATCATATTAACACCAAAAAATATCACTTCCTAGCAATAGTACAGCATGCCTCAATCCTAGAGGGCCTCAGAAATGACACTTTATAAACATCTTATACTGTTCCTCAGCCTTAAAACAAATGAGATAAGATTTTACTAAGCTAGACAAGTAGTTTATTAAAGTTTAACACCGTATCATTTTTTATACCATAGCACACACCATAATACCATAGCATTTTAACACCATATCACAATAGCTGAGCTCCAAAATACGGAATCCTACTAGAGATCAAATATACCATATTACAGCTTTAATGTTCCAATATTATTCTAACGGACCCAGTAATATTTTCACTGTACTTCTACTATATAATAATCTGAAATGTGTCCCCAAAAACAAGGACAATGTTTTAGTCAATATTATGCTCATAATATTAAGTCAATAATGACTATTAATGGGCCACATCTACTGGTACATTCCATGCTCATGATAACATTTAAACTTCTTAACAAAGCCTCTTTTATTAATCCTCTTGATCCTATGAGGCAAATATTCTAATGGGACTTCACAAATAAGGAAATAAGACAAGATCCTGCAGGCGAGGTTAATACCAGGCAATTTGTCCTCAGACTACCACTCTTAACTATATTCTCAAACACTCTTCTATTCCAATCTCTCCGTGCCAAAGATTTTCAATAAATGAAAAAAAAAAAAAGGACAGCTCCCTTCTGCTATAAAGACTGCCATAGTTGGGCCAAAGAATGAGTCCACCTATGGAAATGAAGGGCACATGGTCCAGAACCAAAATACTGCATGTAAAGTGCTTGCCCTGCATGAAATCAACCAGGATACAGTCCCTAGTATCCCATATGGTTCACTAAGCACTGCCAGGAGTAACCTCTAAACACTACCTGATGTAGTCCAGAAACAAACCAACCACAGAAAAAAATAGATAAGAAAAGAAAGAGCACACCAATATATCTCTTCTTCAGAGCTGAGTTTTGCAAGATCACTTTTGCCACTGTGGACTTTTCAATTTCCCTCTTCTTTTCATACAGACATCCCTGGCTATCAAAGGCTTCCATAAATGCTTTCAGCTTGCAGCCAACAGAAGAAAAGTACACTATCACTATAGTTTCCTTCCACATACCGTTGAAGAGACACCTCCTAGTTTAATGGTTTCTACTGTGGTCCCTGAATCTTCAACAGCTGCCTTCTTCTCCGGAGGCATGGATGTGCCGGACTCTCCAGCTGCTCTTTTTATTCCTGACATCTTTGCACAAGATGATGCTTTCCTGGAGGGGGGAAAATAGCATGAAATTGGATTTTGCGATGGAAAAAGAAGCAATCATAAGGAGAGACCACCTAAAATATAAAAACTGCCATTTTTTTTCCCAGTCAACTTTGGAATCTAGAGAAGTATGATTCCCCAAATTCCTCCTGAAAAGAAAAGGCAAATAGGGGAGGGGGAAAAGACCAGGGTTAGTCTTGGGCTGAATTTACACAACTAAGTCATAATGCAGGTAAATGAATAAGATAAGGAGCAAAGAATTGAAAGATCAACTTTTTTTTTAAACGATGAGCTTCTAAAAATGCCCAAAGCAGAACATGCGCTTGTGTTCAGACAATATCAGACAGTACTGCTATTCTGCATAGAAACATTTGGAAGCTCTATAAATTCTTCTTAGGAGACATCACTCACCGTCGCTGAGCCTGTATCTTAATTCAGAAATAACAGCCTATAAGTCCCTAGCACTCACAGAAAAGGAATGTATAGAGAGAGAATCGGAAGAAGAGACACACAGAAGTCTCACTCATCTATGGGATTTAAGAAAAAAATATATAAGTCATTATTGTAATAATACCCAGAGACAATAGAGATGAGGGCTGGAAGAACCGGCCCAGGATATAAAGCTTACCACAAAGAGTGGTGAGTTCAGTTAGAGAAATAACTACACTGACAACTATCATGACAATGGTAATGTGTGAGAGAAGTAGTATCCTGTCTAGAGTAGAGCAAGGGGGTGGGGAAGGAGGGAGATTGGCTGGCATTGCTGGTTGCACTGGTGAAGGGGGTGTTCTTTTTAATAACTGAAATCCAACTACGAACATGTTTGTAATCATGGTGCTTAAATCAAGATATTAAAAAATAGAAGAAAGGAATACATGTATGTATGTATAAAGGAAGTTGCAGATCAGCCTGACGCCAAACTTGAACTCAGAAAAGCCATTTTCGAGCTCCTTTTTTTCGAGCAGCAGTTTCTCCCATTCTCGTACCAACGCTTTTCCTAAGGCCTCTTCCCCAACCCTGGATGTGGCCAGTGACCCCCATCCACCCACTCACCCATTCTACCTTTTAGGGTGCCGGGCTGCAGAGAGCTTCCCCCCGCTGGCCTCCCGGGGTTCTCCTAAAGCTCCACGGAGTTGAATTAAAGGCTCAATGCTGCTACTTTAGGATGCGGCCCGGGCCAACCAGGGCCGCGAGGTGCCGAGCCTCTCTCCGGAAAGGCCCACTGCAGGCCCAGGCCGGGAGAGGGCGGCCTCGGAGCCCGGGAGGGTGGAGACGATCCAGAATCCCTCCCGAGCCTCGCCGAGCGCCCTCGGCCCAGATCTAAGCGGTTTTTCTCCGGCTCATTCCCGCGACACCGACAGCTCCTCCAGCTACTTGGCTACTCACCTCTGTCCGCGGAGGCCCCTCCCACTTTACCCCTGACCCCAAGGAAAAGCTTCCGGGGGAGGAACCAGAAAGCGGAAGAAGGGCAGAATTAGGAAGTGGCTTCAACCGGCCGAGGCAACCTTGAGACAAGTCAGGGCGGAAGTGACGCATTCCGAAGGCGCCATGAGCCCGAAAGTCGTCGCGTTTCCTTAGCAACGTGGGGACTTGGTGGTAGCTGGGGAAGGAATTTGGGAGGAGCTGCTGCAGGCCCTGTTGGTTGAGAGATGAAGTGCCAAGGTCTATGGCCGGGAAAAACCCCACAGGCTCGATGGTGGTCAAAATTTGTAGCTTGTTTTTTTTATTGTTTGTTTGTTTGTTTTTAAACAGGTATCTAAATACAGCGAGCGCTGTCATTAGAATCCCATAAAGGAAAAGTGCCCTCTAGGGATGAGACTAGATTTACAAAGATTCCAGGAGGGTGTGGGTGGCGTGTGAGAGTGGAGGGACTTTCTGGTCTGTTTTCGGAAACCTGAAGGTACTTACATACCTGGCCAAATCTTGCGGTGCGCACTGAGGATGCTCCTGGCTGGCTCTGTGCCCAGACTACCAGGACCCCTGGAGCTCTACTTGTGACTCTTCCCTCATCTCCCCTCAAAAATAGTCATGAGGGGAAAAATAAGCTTTGCCCTAACTCATGAACTATGATATAATAGCATTTGCCCAGCTAAAGGATTCCATACTACTATTTTATATCATTATGTTTGTAAATTATCATTGCGTGTCTCAGCAACATAAACATATTTTACAGTTAATTTTACTGTGTCTCTTTGCCCCAAAATAGCACCTATATTTTATCCAAAGAATCTAATATTTTGAAAAGTCTCTTTTTAAGTGGAAAAAAAAAAACAGACTTAAGTCACATTTTTCAAGGTAGCATTTCTCTAAGAACTCACCTTCTGAATTGTAGCCATCTTCTTAACGACTCAATTTTGCCACAGGGTGGCAGCAGGACACATCTTCATTCCCAGCTCTGAAGATTTGGTTGCCCTTAAATTTAAATTTACCTTTTTTTTGGTCATGTATTTGTTCTAATAACAACTGGAACAGCTACTGAATGAACTTAATGTGCTCATTTAAAAAAAAATTGAGGTGGAGCCGTAATACAGGGAATAGGGCACTTGCTTTGTAAGAGGATGACCAGGATTGAAACCTCAGTACACCTTATGGTCCCCCAGCCCACGAAAAGTGATTACTGAACATTGAGCCAAAATTAAGGTTTAGCACCACAAAGTGTAACCTAACTATGCATAAGATATTGGGAGTGGTAACTATTTTTCTGTGTTTTCTGATATATCGTATTTGCCGGCGTATAAGACGACCCCCTAATTTTGCAGTTCAAACATAGGTTTAGGCCTATATTCGCTGTATCAGACAGAACGTTCCTGTGCTGCAACTGTATGTACCACAGTGAGCCAAACACAACAAGCAAAGGTTCAAAGGTTCTACTGTAATAGACTTTCTCTCTGACTCTGACCAATCTGAGCAGGCTTTTTACAGTGTAGATTCGGGTCCAGAACATTGTCTAATTTGCATGCATCAAAAGCCTGCTTGGATTGGCTGAGTTAGAGAGGCGGTCCGAACAGCCTGGCAGTGATTGGTTCAAGATCGAGTTGGAAAATTCCTTTTGTGGCAACATTCAGACAATTTTCGTTTAGCGGCATATTGAAACATTTTTCGGGATATACTCGGCGTATAAGACGACCCTCGATTTTCGGTTGACTTTTTTTGTTTCAAAAGTTGTCTTATACACCGGAAAATACGATAGGTGATCAGTTTTTTTCCCTTGAAAAGCAGTTGGCTAAAATGTTTAACCGATGACCAATGATTTACTGAAATGAAACCACTTTATCATACTCTCCTATAGTTCTGCTTAGGACAGATTAAAAAATGGAAGTAACACCTTTTTCTTTAGTTATTTCATTGATTCCAGAAGTTTGCATAGCTGGAACTATTTTTATTATTTTTAGATCTTACTTTAGCCATCATAATGAGCAATTTTACAAGTGCTGTCAATGGTAGGGTTTTATTCATATAACATTCTAGCACCACATCCACCAACTGAGGATGTAATCTTCGCCCCGCCACAACATTCTCCAACTCTAATTGCCTTAATGAGCTCTATTCTGTAGACCAATTCTTAGATTCTCTAATTTTTGACTAATTGTTGTTGCCTTACTATGGACTTTTATATATCAAATGTGAAAGAGATCATTCTGTTTCTTCTTCTAGCTGACTTCACACAGGGGTTAAGATTCTCCCCATGCACGCACCCACCCAGCCACAGTCAGTGGTACTCAGGCCTTACTCTGTCTCTAATCTTAGGGATTACTACTGATACGCCCAGGGGACTATAATGGGAGCCAGGGATTGAAGAACCCTATCCATTGTATATATCTAGCCCCAATAGTCAAAACTCATAACCTGTATTCCTTTGTTAATTGATTATTAAATTAAACCATTTCCAAATAAAAAGATATGTCAAAAGAAAATAATTTCCTGGACAGGGTCGAGATTCTAGGTTCTAACGATACCTTAGAAAACAATTACCAGATTTTTTTGAAGATTGACCACTATAGAGGTCACAGGGAAATAAATTTTTAAAAACCTACTGAAATTTTGTTGGCTCTTTTCTCCTTACATGTTTTAATAACTTTTATTGTGACCATAGTGAAATACAGATCTTTCACAGTAATATTTAAGGTACATAGTGACAATGAATCAGGGCCATTCCCACCACCAGTGTTGTCCTTCCTCCACCCCTGTTCCCAGGATGCATTCCATATCTCCCTCCTTTGCCCCCTGGACTGCTAATGTAACTGGTACCCTCTGTATATAGCTTATTGTAGATTGCGTATCGATTCTGTTGTCATTGACTTTTGGTTTGGTGTTTAAGTCTAATCATTTTTTATTTACACTCAATGTTCATATGACTGTTTGGTCCTGGTACCATCCATTCCCCCTTCCCCACCCATCAATTTATGAGGCAGAACAAGATGCTTCTAGTTATGTGGTTTTGTTGGAAATAAAAAAAGAAAAGAAAACTGGGAGGAGTTCATTTAGAGTTTATAAACATCAATTTATAACAAAAAAGAACAGAAAAGAAAAAACAAAACACCAAAACCAGTAACTACCCAAAAAAAGCACAACAGCAAGAAAAAATATCAACAACCAAACAATAATAATGAGAATGAAAAAAGAAAGAAAGCAAAGGAGGAGGAGGGCTGGTGGACAAGGTTTTATACCTTTTTTTTTTTTTTTTTGCATAGGCATAAGTATTGGGGAAATTAGAAAGGGAATTCCCTTGGACTAAGAGATATAGGGTTTCTCCACCCTTGAAGCATACTGTCCTGGGAACAACTACTGGCTCCATACCCTCATTTTTACACCCCAAGATCTTTTATATGGTGCCAGGAAACTTTCCACACAGTTGTGGATGTTAAAATCAGGCCTCTGTAGCTAGAGATCTTGGTGTTTGCACAGGTCATAGGCTGAAATTTATGATAGAGTCTTTCTTTACGGTTCTAGAAGTTCCGTTCCATCACTTTCTGTAATCAGTCTTTTGTAATTAGTGGTCTTGGTTTTTGCTCAGATCCTAGGACAAAGCCTAGGATAGAGTCTTTCATTATAAAAACCCTACTGAGATTTTGAAAAAAAAATGTATAAGTGAACTTATTTGAGGAAAAATAAAAAATTTCTAATGTTTTCTTCCCAGCAAGGAACATATATCTCAAGTTTTCTATCACATTATCATATTTCAGTATAGTTCTGTATTTTCTTTCTCCCTTTCTTTTTTATTCTCTCTTGTTACTTACCAAGCTTATATCTTGTTTTATTGCTATTAAGAATGAAATTTTTAAGTTATCTTGTCCAATTTGTTATAAGTACTACATAAGAGAAAAATATGTATGCATATATACTTTGCCATTCTTATTACTTCACTAGAAACCCATGTTTGTTTTCTGAGTAGAAAAGAATTACACCTGCATTTTCCTCATTTCCTTTCTAATATGTTTGCCTCCTCCCTTTTTTTATCTTACTATGCTTTGTAGAGAATGATAACACTTTTAAGGCTTATTTATTCCATTGGGTCACCCATCTAAATCATATCTTATATTTTGACATCTAACTCAGTCCCCATTCCTTTAATGAAGACATTTCAGATGTTCCAGTATGTATTCATGCCATGCCTAAGGATGAAAAGATGGAAGGTTAGCATAAATATTCATCCCCAAGTAGAGTTATATAGGTGATAACAACTTGTTTTCTATTCTGGGATAAGCACTCAACACTAACTGCAATTTTAGAATTCTAAGGTGATCAAGGATAAGAGAAAATATTTATTATACCAATGTATATCCAGTGTTCTAACCAAAATTCCAATTGATTAATGCAAGAAATCCAGCCATTTGTTTTCTCTAGCCTCTAATTGCTTCTCTTTCAGCAAGTTATACATAAAGTTACATTCAAGGATCATCAGTAGACCTCCTAGTAAAATACTACTCAGCTATAAAAAAGATCAAATTATGAAATTAACAGATATGTGGATAAAATTATGGGACATCATGCTAAATGAAGTCAGAGGACAAAGGACAAATACAGAATAATTTCGTGTGTGTGTGGAATGCATCAAAGCATAATAAAGAAATTACAATGGGACAATAATAAGATTCTGAGAATCAGACTACAAACTGAGTTTGACAATGTAGAAGGTAGGAGCAGACCTTGAGATATTGGTGGAGTGATGCTGACACTCTGATAGTAAGAGTGATGTTGGAATATTGTATGCCTGAAACTATTATTAAGTACTGTAAATCACAGTGCCTCAATAAAAACTAGAAAATTAGTTATTTATATACTGACTTGTGTGTTCCTAGTCTAGTCTTTTTGAATTTCTGCATAATTAATTATTCTAAGATAAAGGAGAATGATCAGTACAACTAACAATATATCAGTATAAGCTACACTAAAATATTACATTCAACACAGTACCTTCAGATAGAAATTTCTTGTGTCAAAAGACCAACCAGTTAAGAGATCAGAAAAAGTCTAGGAACCCCAACAATATATACACAATCTCTCATATTGTGACTTTAAATGGATGGATTAAGGTGCTTGGGGAAACCCATACCCTCATCTGCTCTGGGCTTTTTTCTGACTCAGTATTCAGGAATCAATCTTAGAAGAGCCTTAGGGACCATATGTGGAGCCAGGAATTGAACCCAGGTCAACTGCTTTTAAGACAAGTGCCTTTTGCTCTGTAATATCTAAGTTTATGTGGTTTTTTGTTTTTGGTTTGATTTTATGGCAATATCAGTATTTCTTAGGAGTTACTCCTGGCTTTGCACTCAGAAATTACTCCTGACAAACTCAGAGGATACAGGGTATCAAACCCAATCTGCCATGTGCAAGGCCTACCCTTGCCCTACCCATTGTGCTTTATCTCTTTGGGCACAGTTGATGTTTTCTCAAGCCTCAAGCCTCACAAATAGCTCATTCACACTTGAAACGTTATTGATCATTAATATTTCCTATCAAAGCACATAAATTTATAAATATATATAAACACAGATATATACACATATACAAATATATATAATGTATATAAATGTCTAAAGGAATATATTTTTATTGAAAGGGAGAGAAAGAGTTCAGGTGGCATCTCTTTCAGTTTTCCAAGCATAGTCCCTATGGGTAGCTTTTTTTTTTTTTTTTTTTTTTTTTTTTTGCTTTTTGGGCCACACCCGGTGATGCTCAGGGATTACTCCTGGCTACGCGTGCTCAGAAATCACTCCTGGCTTGGGGGACCATATGGGACATAGGGGATAGGACCACAGTCCATCCTAGATTAGTACTTGCACCACTGCTCTGGCATAATTATGCCTAATTGATCTAACATCTTAAATTACACCTCAAGTTATGCACTGGCCTAAAAGCTGGATTCATTTGTAGCTTGTGGCGCTCCGAACTTTGACCTGAATCCTGGACCCAAGAAACCAGCAACAATGGTAACATTTCTGCTTTTCAGTTTAATTTTGGCTCTTGTCGGGTGCACTGAGCCCAAAACCCTGGGCCACGTGCAACCATTTTTAAAAATGGCCGACACCCCATCTGGGGGTTCAAAGGCCATTAAAACAAAAGAGGTGAAAGCTTGCACCACCTCTGGCCAAGGCCCAGAACTAAAACTTTGTTACAAAAACCAAAAACCTCGGCCTCTACAAAAACTTATTAAAAGTCTAAATTGGAAACGAAGGAGAAAAAAAACTGTATTAAAAATGGACTGATTTTCTAAGAATGACCTTTGGCTTGAATTTGGATTTCGACTTTGGAAATTTCGGACTGAACTTTTAGTTTAAATCACTTGGAACTTTAAACATTCAAAAGAGCCCTGTAAGGTGTGGCAAAAAACTAGCTTGCTAAAGGCTGCCCTAAGGGGAAAAGCGGCGAAAGGTTATCAGCCCAGAAGCAAAAACGCCTCAGCTCAGCTTTGCTCTGTGGCAAGCCTAAAAACCTGCAACCTCATGGTCTACAGAACCGTCTGCGGGGCCTAAAACTATAAAAGAGCCACGTGGTAAGATCAGCGTGGGACAAACCAACATCTAAACTTTAAAAGTTTACAGAAGCCACGTGGTGAAATCAACATGGTGAGATCAGCGTGGGACAAATTAATCATTTAAACTGTAATTTTAGGTGTAGGAACTAAGCAAATAGTCATATATTTCACTCATAGTTGGTAATGGGATAAATTTTAATTAGTTAGTGGTTAAAAAATAAAAATAAAAGGGAAGTAATATAGTTTAGCTCATTTTAACATCTAATTTCTAACCACCTGCATCTTTGTCTTAAGTCATTTTCTTTATAATTTAAATGTGTTTTGTTGTCTTTCAGAGTTAATATTTTCAATTGCAAAATGTTTTACTGTGTATTTTAATGTACTTAGCCTGTTTTTAAAATGTATGTTATGCATGTATGCTGAAGTACTTGTGTATAGAAAAAATATAGGAACAGTGAAGTTCCCCCAATATAGTTTAAAAGTATAGGAACATGTAAGTTCCGAAATAGTGCTTGGTAAAAAAGCATTAATAGAATTTTAGGTTACAGGTGTAAAGTATATTTTGCAAATGATATGTTTTTGAAAAGGGCTGGTATATTAATTTTCACTTTATTACGTTGGCGCATGAAAATATTTAAAAAAGGGGGAAATGTGGTGTACCCTAAGACCCACCCATTTCTGGGAGGGGTCTGAACCGGATAGTAGGTGTAACTTTACCTGCAAGCCCCTCCCATTCCTGGGAGGGGTTTGGAAAAAGGTAGATAAGGCTGGGACCAAGGGAATTCGGGCCTTTTGGCTCTTTGCCCCTTTTGCCGTTTCTCTCTTGGCCCGGCTTGGCTTCCTGGCTTTTGGATCTTTGGGCCGCATGGAGCCCAAAGGGAAGATGGCTAACAGGAGATAAGATGCAGGGCTAGCAAAATATAGCTGAATGCTTAAAAGGTTGACATAGGCCACACACCTGTGGTGGTTAGGGCATGAATAAAGTTGCTTCCTGACGCCTGTGAGTGAGTCTTGATTACGCCGACTACCTGGGCCTGGAACTTGCCAGCTGGATGGGGGATGAAGCCACGTGGCTGGGGCCTAAGCACAAAGGCCTCCATCCACCGCCATCCAGCCCCATCGTTAATTATTTAATGCAACAGCTTGTATGTGAACAAGGCTTTAAGGTAATTAAATACCAGAGTATAGGCATTTCAGAAAATTTCAAAAATATTTGTCTTCAAAGTGTCCAAGTCATACTTAGAATGGATCACATTTATGCTTTGTAATATATTCTTCAGTAAAGTATCAGGAAAAAAAATGTCCAAGTCATGGAGCACATTTTGACAATTCAGTTCCTTAGCCTTTAAAACGAGTTCCCTTGGGACCAGAACAGTAGTACAGAAGGCCGGGCATTTCCCTGGAACCCTGCTATGGTTTTTGAGTCCGAGTAAGCCCAAAGCACCACTGAGTGTGGACCCCAAACCAAACAAAACAAAACAAAGCACTAGCTCCCTTAAAGACCATAGATCACAAGATCTTCTTTCTTGACTTCTTTTTGTTTTATTGTCAAATAATTATGTGTGTGGCTACTTAAAGTGCAGTTAGAACAACCTGCTTGAAATGTAACCTTAACATTTTGAGTAACAGCAAAAAAATGTTATTTCAAGCTGCTACATATTTAGATCTTTGAAGTACTGAACATTTTGTATTATATTTTTCTAAACTTTTAAAATGAGTACCAATCTGTCTATTTATACTAAAAGTTTAAAATGTTATACCCAGTGTTCTAATGATTAAAATACATAATTCTTACCTATTTTAAAGAAAGTAAATACATGAATTGTTTATAACTACACAAAAACTATATGACTTTTTTAGTATTTTAGAATAAATCTAGATTTTATGAAACTTTCATAATCTAAACTTTTGTGTTGCCACTAATATCAAGTCATAGATCTATATTTATTGACACTGAAATAAACTAATAATGCATTGCTGATGTGCGATGTGACCAGGTTACAGTGATTCTCAGGAGTCCTGAAGACTACTTCTGCTGATTCTCTGCCTACTGGGTCAGAATGACTCAACTCTAGGACCTGAGGACAGATTCTGGTCACACACCCTGCAATGTTGGGCATCACCAATATCACACCTGCTCCTTCTCAGGATATGAACATGATGAGAGAACATCTGGTGGTACTCAGAAGCATTCAGTCTCTACCATGCAATACTCAGGGGACCAGGGACCATTGGTGGGAGAATTAGCCCAGGATTGAGATAAGACATTCACCTTAACCCTATATATCTCTAGGATATATATGCATATATTTTTCCTCATCTCTGTTTCCAGTGACAACCCATGTATCATACCTACAAGATATGTACTTTATAGCTGTTATATTGTGGACCCTGTTTTTAAATTTAAAAAAATATTCTTTTTTTTTTTTTTTTTTGGTTTTTGGTTTTTGGGCCACACCCGGTAACACTCAGGGGTTACTCCTGGCTATGCGCTCAGAAGTTGCTCCTGGCTTGGGGGACCATATGGGACACCAGGGGATCGAACCGCGGTCCGTCCAAGGCTAGCGCAGGCAAGGCAAGTGCACCTTACCTTTAGCGCCACCGCCCGGCCGCCCCCCCCAAAAAAAATCTTTTCTTTTCTTTATGGCTTTTGGGTCACACCAGTGATGCTCAGAGGTTACTCCTGTCTATACACTCAGAAATCGCTCCTGGCTTGGGGACTATATGGGACATCGGGGTATCGAACTGTGGTCCGTCCTAGTTTAGTGTGTGCAAGGCAAATAAATGCCCTACTGCTTGTGCCACCGCTCTGGCCCCTAAAAAAAAAAAACAAAAAACAAAAAACAAAAAAAACATTCTTTTTTTTGTTTATTTGTTTGTTTGTTTGGTTGGTTGGGTTTTTTGGTCACAACCTGCAGTGTTCAGGGGAAACTCCTGGCTCTATGCTCAGAAATTGCTCCTGGCAGGCTGGGGGGACCATATGGGATGCTGGGATTCGAACCACTGACCTTCTGCATGCAAGGAAAATGCTAACATGCTATCTCTCCGGCCCCAAAAAACATTCTTAATGTAACATTGGTTTTACTTTTTTTTTTTTTTTGTGGTTTTTGGGTCACACCCGGCAGTGCTCAGGGGTTACTCCTGGCTCCATGCTCAGAAATCGCTCCTGGCAGGCACGGGGGACCATATGGGACGCTGGGATTCGAACCGATGACCTCTTGCATGAAAGGCAAACGCCTTACCTCCATGCTATCTCTCCAGCCCCTGGTTTTACATTTTAAGGTAACATTTATATAACAAGAATGTAAAAATAAAACAAAGAATGTAAATATCCCTGTTTTCAGAATATGTAGGGATGTGTTACCAAATTTGGACTTACATAAATTCTTTTCACTTTATATCCCCACTATCTCACTTTCTGTATTAAAAATTGGGAGGAAGAGGGTAATTCTGGCAATTCCTACCTAATGAGGCCATAGTTCAATGTTTAAGCAGAGCCAAAATTTCAGGGAAATCAGGACACACTGGACTGATCAACATATAGTGTAAGTTGAAGAGATAGGCTTTCTCAAAAGCAGTGAACAAAAGTTTAAGCAAAGACAAAATTGCAATGTGGCAATTATTATAGAGTTGAAATTAAACTATTTTAGGAGTTAATTTATAAATCAGAATGCCTATGAAGAAGAAAAGTCAAGCAATATGCAAACTAAACTTTTACAAAAAATATTAGATAATTCTGTTTCTAAGTTTAAAGGACTACAATACTGAATAAAATTTAGTTTAGCTAAATTTATACATTTATAATCAACAATAAGAATTTTCAAAGCTTACATCAGAAACTTTAAAAGGTTATGGAATATTGTGTTTTCCAATTAATTATTAATAAGGCTTTCAGCTTGCATGATAATTTTAGCAGTCCTGCCATACTGAGGTACTTGAGGATTGCTTGTACATTTACACCCACATTAATAGATAATGTGGACAATAAGTACTTTCTATTTAATAATTAAAAACCCTACTACAGTATTTTTATTGCATTGATGGTTGCTATTAAAAATCTAATAATGTGACTCGATCTTTTGTATTTTTATCTCTCAAAGCCCATAGAATTTATCTTTGCCTCATATTCTTTAATGTCCCTAAAAATGTTCTAATTGTGAGTTTTTACTTACCTGTTTTGTTTGATTGGTTTTGACAGTCCTGTTTACATTTGTTGCTTTTATTTTGTTTGGGCTTTTCCCAGTTCATTGACTTTTATTTTTTAAAGAACTTTTATTTTTAAAGAAAGTGTCATTGTATTATAACATTACATAGGTTTCAGATATGTGTCAGTGTCTTTTCCAGTTTTTTTTTTTGGGGGGGGGCTTATTTTGGTTTGGTTTTAGGGCCACACCCAGCAGTGCTCAGGGCTCTGCACTCAGAATTCACTCCTGGCAGGCTCCAGGAACCAAATGTCTTGGGTCCTCGGTGTGCAAAGCAAATTCCCTATCACTGTGCTATCACTCCAGCCCCTTTTTCTAGTTTGAGGCATATTTTTTGTCTTTTTTACATATTTCTCTCTGGAATTACTGATTAATTACTAATTTCTAATTAGATATTAGCAGTTCCATTTCTATCATCAATATTTCAGCTTTTTTTTTTTTTTACATGTTATATCTCTTCTTACTAAAAAAATCGTCATTCTGGCTCATCTCATTACTAACATACTTCACTGAGCTTTGTCTATTTTATTATTTCACTAATTTTTATACTTAATATTTCCTCTTAAAATATATATGCTTGCTATTATTTTGTTTTATCAACATTTTCTTTTTTATTTTTTTAAATTAATTACTTTATTGAAACACTGTGGTTACAAAGTTGTTAAACATTGAGTTTTCATCATAATACATACCTGACCTTTCACCAGTGCACATTTCCCACCATTAATGTACCAATGTCCCCAGTGCCTTCATCCTGCCTGCCTCTGGGGCAATTTCCTCTCTCCTCTCTTTCTCTCTCTCCCTTTTATCCCTGTTAGACATTGTGCTTTGCACTATTGTTAATGAAGGGGAAGGGGCCGGGAAGGTGGCGCTAGAGATAAGGTGTCTGCCTTGTAAGCGCTAGCCAAGGAATGGACCGCGGTTCGATCCCCTGGCGTCCCATATGGTCCCCCCAAGCCAGGGGTAATTTCTGAGCACTTAGCCAGGAGTAACCCCTGAGCATCAAACGGGTGTGGCCCAAAAACCAAAAAAAAAAAAAAAAAATGAAGGGGAACCATACATATACCCATAGCTCATATATCACTTTATCTCCTTTCTGTACATTTTTGCATATTTAAGATGGCTACTTCAAAATTATTGGTCTATGGGGGTCAGAGCAATAGTACAGTGGGTAGAGAAATTGTGTTGCATTTGGCTAAACCAGGTTCAATCCCTGGCAACCCATATTATGACCGAGTACCACTGAGAGTAATTTCTTTTTTTTTTGTTTTGTTTTGTTTTTTTGGTTTTGGGCCACACCCGGCATTGCTCAGGGGTTACTCCTGGCTGTCTGCTCAGAAATAGCTCCTGGCAGGCACGGGGGACCATATGGGACACCGGGATTTGAACCAACCACCTTAGGTCCTGGATGGGCTGCGTGCAAGGCAAACACCGCTGTGCTATCTCTCCGGGCCCCGAGAGTAATTTCTTAATGCAAAGCCAGGAGTAATCCTTGAACATTGCTATTGTGCCCCCTCCCAAATCAAACACACATGATTATTGGTCTGTTTATTCTGCTACCTTGTCTTGGAATTTATAATCTAGTAGATACTATTTTCAAAAGGTTTTGTTTGGAGACTACAAGGATTAGGAATAATCAGGGATTATTCCAGGCTATTTCTAGGGATCACTGTGGGTAAGGCTCAGAGAATCACATAAGTTGCAAGACATCAAATGCAGGTTGGCCATGTGCAAGACAAGCATCTTCATCCCTGTACCAACTCCTTGAAATAGTTTCCATTCTCAAACAGCACAATATTTTGGTCAGAGTAGGGCTTATTTTTCCTTGGATACATATCAATCAGCCAATACATTAATGTCAGCTCCTGGTGAAAGATAAAAGCCCTATCCCACCCCAAATTGATGTCAGCCACACCTTTCAAACTATCATGCATGGACATCACCTTCTTCTTCCAAGGAGAAGTCTTAGAGGAAGATATTTCCAAAATGATGATTCCTCCCACCTTTGTAAGGAAGGATGGAAAAGAAGCTGCTTAATGTGAGGACACCCTATGCTTCTCCTCAAAGGAAAGAAACATGACACTGGTACACATACCCAATTTTATTAGAAGTGCAGGCACAGACAAGGTTGTCCCAAGGGAAGAAGGGATGCAAGTACCAAATTTCTATACTTATGCAACAAAGGGGCTTCCTTAAAATAACAAAATTGAGGTTTGAAGGGAAATTGGTTAACACTACTACCCATTTACTTTATTCCCCACAGTAACCAAGTATGAACATTTCAAAGAGCTGACTAGACTTGTGATAGAGAGTAACTAGAAGGCATGCCATCACTCTGAGGGTGAAAATACACTGAACTTTTGTGCTTTCTTTCCTTTGCATTGAATGCAACTACTTCCCACTCATACTTAACAGATTCCTTTTCTTGATCATACTGTAGTCAGAGTCCTGAACCTTCTGTATGTCTGTCACCCAGTTTTAGAAAAAAATTAGCTAACTGAATATAACCAGAATCTCCCTTTAACCCTAAAATGTTTCCCGTAGTCATCTTTTATCCACTGACCTCTGCTATACTCCTTAGATGTAAGTTCCCATTTACCCAAAAAATATTCAGAGTTGACTCTAATCTCTTCTCTAGGCAAGATCCCATTATAGCAGTCCCTCTACTTCCACAATGCAGCCCACCCTGGTTAAATCTATTTACCATCTTCAACTAGTAACATGGAACTGTTTTTCTCTTTAAATCATCCAAGGGGGTAAAATTAATTAGGATGAATATCCAAGAGTGTGGTTAGAGTTCTAGTTGCCATGTCAAGGGTTAACTTTTTATGGTGTTTATTGTACTATTATTATTGTTAATAGATAAATGAAAATTATAAATAAATAAATAAATAAATTATACACAATAAAAAGGGTCACAAACCAAAATTATAATCTCTTTATAAATTTTCAAATTCATTTTTAAAAAATATTTGAACAAAACAACCCTTCTTGATATTAGTGTAATTGGGACATGCTTCGGAAAGGGAAACAGCTTCTCCTAGGATACAACAATGAAGGGATCTGACTAGATGGGAACCAAAATCCTAGAAACTTGTCTCTTTAAGAATTTTTCTAGGCTTTTCTATAGGATTTATAAAACAATTTTTTTTATAAATGACCTAATTATTGTTCAATTTTTTATTTTAATCTGAAAAACTGGATTGTTTCTGGGTATCAGTAATCATAAACACTCTAGAAAAAATTACTCAAAATAGGAATTAGAACATTTTCAAATAATTTTTAACAAATTAAATATGAAATGACTTTAAATATGCTTATTTATTGCAGTTACTGATTACATTAATAACATAAAAGAAAAAGACAAAATAACCATAATTAAAATTTTTAACCTTCTTGGGGCCGGAGAGGTGGCGCTAGAGGTAAGGTGTCTGCGCGGTTTGATCCCCCGGCTTCCCATATGGTCCCCCCAAGCCAGGGGCGATTTCTGAGTGCTTAGCCAGGAGTAAACCATTAGCATCAAATGGGTGTGGCCAAGAAAAAAATTTTTTTAACCTTCTTTTATAAAAGAAGTCTGAAGTTTGGTCTGGGTCCAAGATTAGCAAATTTGCACAAAGATGATGAGGAGCCTAGGATTTCTCCATCATTTGCTTTAACTTGAAAATCACTTCCAAGTTCTTATTTGGGTCCCAAAAGGCTACCAGAGTTCCAGCCATTTTTTTATTCCAGGCAACAAAACAAGCTTTCCTGGAAAACTTCCTCAACTATTTCAACTATATTTTATCCATCACCTCTAAAATAAGTGACTCAAATATTCAGTATTTTAGGTAGGATCTATTGTGAAAAAGAAGAAAAGTATATGAAAAACATTTGTCATATATTTAAATAATGAACAAATGCTAAAAATAAAACCAAGGATACAAGGAAGAGCCTTGGGGAGATTTTGCAGTTGAGTAGTACCAGGTAAGCCCAGTTTCCAGGCTGAGATTTCTGGAGATTTCTCTGGATGTGGGTGGGCCCAGTCCCACCACACCCAACTTCCTCTGGCATATAAATGATCCAGTTCCATGATTAATCTTGGAGAGACACCAAGCTGCTGAGTAATCCCAGCTCCTAAAGAGCATGGTGTCTCCAAATTTTACTGACAGCCAAGTAGAACCATGGCAAATTTTAGGAAAGTTGCTTAAAACCACATTTAGAGAAACCTGGAGGAATAATGTGCCTGCTTACATATACTTATAAATACAACTATGTAAGTATATGTTCATAATTTAAATCAACAGTGCCTCATTTGTACTGAGTGTATTCCCAGCAGACCTGTTGTTTGAGCCTGGTAGCCCTGTTGTCTGTGATCCTTGACATCACACAAATTATCAGCCCACAAACTTCATTCTTTTTTATTCATTCTATATTTCTATGTTGAAGAAATGTTAGCCTAAAATACATAGATATGCCACTACAAAGTGATTAATAAGAGAGCGAGCAAAGAGAGAGAGGAGAGAAAAATATGTTGGGAAGATAGCAGAGAGCTAGAGAAAAACATGAGTGTATAAAGATGTTTGAACAGGAAATGCAAAAACATTTTTCTCCTGAACTAATCATATACAATAAGATCCTTGATGGTATTGGAGTGGTGGGTATTACTTTATATTTTAAATCTCAATGGGCAGTCACATTTTCCTTCTTTGCAAATTTTGAAGATATTTCCAGGCACTGGGGTTGATCACTTCTGATTGTGTTCAGAGGACCATACATATCTGGTAGTACAGGGATTGAACCTGGGTCAACTTCATGCAAGACAAATACTTTACTCACTCTGCTATCTGCCCCTATATTTTTACCACGTGCATCTTGTAGAACACAAAAACCAATTTAAGATGCTATCCCACTGAGGACATAGGCATTTTCAGAAAGAGCAGTTCAAATTGAAACTGGGAGAACATTGGGATCCCACTAAACTCTCCAAATTCTAGAATTAGAACAAAATAGTTAAGAACTAGAAAGGAGATTGTCTCCCAAACCATCTCAATTGCAATATATCTTAAGGACCAATACTTTTACCCATACTAGTTATCACAGGAATTTGCTCACTCTGATGTGTCTTGTTTTTCTCTTGTTTTGTGGTCACAGCTGGCATTCTTCAGGGGTGACCTTTGGCAGTACTCAGGGAACCATGGGGATTTGAATTAGGTTTACTCATTTACAAATTGGAGAGATACTGCAGTTGAGTAGTACCAGGTAAGCCCAGTTTCCAGGCTGAGATTTCTGGAAATTTCTCTAGATGTGGGTGGGCCCAGTCCCACCACACCCAACTTCCTCTGGTATATAAATGATCCAGTTCCATGATTAATCTTGGAGAGACACCAAGCTGCTGAGTAATCCCAGTTCCACAGCTCCTGAAGAGCATGGTGTCTCCAAATTTTACTGACAGTCAAGTAGGAGCATGGCAAATTAAATAGAAGGAAAGTTGCTTGAATAAAAGCAGACTAAGTTCAGTGAGCAAAGAAATAACAAAATTCAGTGAGCACAACAGCTCAGTAAATCCTCAGACAATGAACGACTTTAATAACTACATTATATGCTGTAACAAGAAATGTAAAGTAAATTATTTTGTGCCTTCTAAGGAGGGCAAGTTTGTGGGGTGGTTGGGAAACAGGGCTTTGGTGGAGGAAAGGTCACACTGGTGGTGGAATTCGTGTTAAAACATTGAAAATCTGAAATAACTATATTATGAACAACTTTGTAAATCATGGTGTTAAAGTTTCTAACATTAAAAATTGTTAAAGGTCATAAATAAATGATTCTCCAAGATTAGTTTAAAAATAGGCAATGGGGCCAGAGAAATAGCACAGTGGTAGGGCATTTGCCTTGCATGTAACCGATTCAGGACAAATAGTGGTTCAAATCCCGGCATCCCATATGATCCCCTGTGCCAGTAAAGAGCGATTTCTGAGCACAGAGCCAGAAGTAACCCCTGAGCACCGCAGAATGTGATCCCCCTCCCCAAAAGGCAATTACCTTAACTCCTCTATATTCTCTGCAGTACACATTTGTGCTCAGAACTTATTCCTTATTCTTTATTCTTGGCTATGCTCGAGAGAAAATATATGGTGTCGAATATTGAAGTGAGGACAGTCACGGGCCCCCCATTTGAGAATTAATCTTAAATGGGGATTAGGAACTAGATGAATGAGCATAACATAGGATAAAGAAGGGAGAATCTTATTTTATTAGTGGTCTAAGATTAAAAGTTGGTATTAATGTTGAAGTCTAAAATAACTCCATTATGGTAATTTGAATGATTACCTTTTTCTTTTCACTGGGTTCTTATCTCTGCTTATTCTTATCTCTGCATTTTCCAAGGTACAGCCATTGTTCAGCCATTAGATTCAGTTCAGCTCATATTCTGAAGATTTGCTAATTCTAATGGAGGATGTGGTTGCTGTTGCTGCTTCAACATCTCTATGGTAACAACTATGACACAGATCAGGAAACCTAAAAAGAATCTGATTGCAGTCTGCAGTTCCAGAACATCACAGGTGTACATGAAACAGGGAGGGGTTTTTAATAGTGTTTTTTGCCAGATGTCCTGAAAAGGAAAAGAGCTGATTTTCTTTTTGAAGTCCCATTTCTATTCTACATAAAATAATCAAGTTTTGGTACCATGAGTTTTTAGGAAGCAGTGAGGCTTTATTTACTGCAGGAAAAAAAAGTCCACAAGGTTGCATCTGTGCATATTCTTGGAGAAATTTAACAACCTACACACTAGGACAACCTACACACTAGGATAACATTTAATGAGATAGAAATCACTTTTTCTGATGACAGTGCTCTACTAAAGATATTAAACTTGGTCCCAAATTAAAGCACTTAAGAGATAGGTGTGGCTGTAGAAAGATGTAGTTATTCATAATACCCATCAAGGAGACAGATCTATGCAATTTGTCAAATAAAAATTGCAGGCTAATTGGTTTCTCTCTCTTCTCCCCTGAGTACTTTTGAATTCCCCTATTCCATTACTATTCCATCCCTACCTTTCCCACCCTTTTCTATATCCCTACAAAAAAAAAAACCACTTAAAATGATGTTGAAGAACATTATGTTAGCCTTAGCAAAACTCCCACCGTTTTGTTTCAAAGATGTCCTTATACAATCCTTAGAATTTATGGGCTACTATAAAATAAATGATGATAATTTGCTGCCCACACTTATTTTTTTCATAATTCTGGAGTCTTGGAAGTTCAAGATAATGGGGCTGGCAGAAATGGCATCATATGAAATGTCTTCCTGATTTGCAGGAGCTGCCATCCATCTACATCCTTACATGTGCGAAATAAAATATATATTTTAATGTTTTGGGGCCATACCCAGTGGCGCTCAGAGGTTACTACTGGCTCTGCACTCAGAAATCGCTCCTGGCAGGCTTGCAGGGGCTATGGAATGCCGAGGATCGAACCCGGACCTAAAGTGCAAAGCAAATGCCCTAACGCTGTTATCACTCAGGCCCCAAAATAAAATCATTTCATCCAAGTCTCTTTTATAAGGGTGCACTCCCTTCTCTGATGGCTCCACCTTTCTGAGCTAACTAGCTCCCCCTCGAATCCTCATTTCCAAATACCAAAACATTGACGATTAGAGCTTAAATATAGGAATTGGGTGTTTGGGTATGAAGAAGAGGGTCAGGGGGAAATATTCAGCCTAAAGCAGTCATTTAATGAAAGAGACAGCAATTGTGGCATGAGGATAAGGGTGGAGAGTCATGATGGTGGTATATTTTTTGTCATATTATAAATTTTTATCACCACTGTAATCATATCACCTAAACTATATAAAATAATTTTTGAAAAACAAGAAAAATACTTATTTGAAAAGATAAGATCTTGTGCAGGGATATTCTTCTTCTTTTTTTTTTTTTTTTGGTTTTTGGTTTTTGGGTTACACCTGGCAGTGCTCAGGTGTTACTCCTGGCTCTATTCTCAGAAATCACTCCTGGCAGGCTCAGGGAACATTATGGGATGATGGGATTCGAACCACCAGCCTTCTGCATGTAAGACAAGCGCCCCACTTCCATGCTATCTCTCCAGCTCCAGGGATATTATTCTAAATCATGTAGGAAGGCACAATGTAATCATAAAAGTCTTTATAAGAGAGATAGGAAGGTGAGACACAGAAGCAGCAGATGTGGTATTGGGGGAAAGATGCTGAAATAGTACAAGAAAAGTGTCAACAAAGGTCTGAGGAATCTAGAAACTGAAGACAAAGAAACACATTCTTGCCTCAAATCCTTCAGATGGAGCCAGTCCTTACCAGTTCAATATCCTCATGAGACTAGTTAACTAGTTTTAGTTCACTTTTGCTTATTCAGGAGTAGTGTTTTGTTTTGTTTTTTACTCAGAATTATTAAAAATACCAGGTTTCTTTCTCTTGAGTTTTAGTTATATAACTTTGTGGTCAGAGAAGGTAGTTGGTATGATTTTAATCTTTAATTCTTTCAGATTTGTTTTGTGACTTAACTTACAATCTATCCTGGAGAAATGTTTTATGTGTGCTTGAAAAGAAGTATGTTCCCTTGCTGCTGGATGACATTCAATTAGATATGTCTGTTAGTGACATTTGATCCTTAGATCAAATTCAATATTTTCTTATTGATTTTATGTCTGGATGATCTATCCATTGTGAAAGTGGTATATCGCTTGTCACAGCAGTGTACTGACATCTACTACTATTCTTATATTGCTGTCTATCCTTGCAGGTCTTTAGTGCTTGCTTTAATAAATAATGCCTAGATGCTGAGTGCAAAAACATTTATAATTACTATATCCTTATAACTCATTGACCCCTTTATCATCAGGGTTATTATTAGGTTATAAATTTTGTGGGGGGGTTGTATTAAAGTATTTTATATGTAAATAATGATTCACTATATTCTGGTTTCAGTTTTCTTAGTATTTTTTTCTATTTCTTTTTTGTTTTGTGACTATACACAGTAGTGCTCAGA